>NW_017732729.1:166733-168860 GCF_001890085.2 Hipposideros armiger
TGTCCTAAAATGGCCCTATCCTCTTTTTTAAAATTAAGGAACAAATGAGTGCAAAAAAGGGAGTGACTGACTGAAGGAAAAAACAAAAGTACAGCAGGAGGATTTCTGTAACTCATCTTAGGCTGCAGATCATTTAGTAGCATCCAGTTCTTGCCCTTTCAGTTGCCTAATTATACTTGAAATATTTTTGGTAGGTTCATTTTTCCTGTTGGGAACCAGTGCTCAGCATATCAACCTCAGTTTCCTTTGGCCCACCTCACACATCCATTCACCTACTCCTCTCACTCAGATGGTGCTTTTGTTCTGAAAATTTCTACTTACAAGGGAGGTACAATTTTCCATAGACTTTTCTTAAAGGAGTGTTAAACTGATGAAAAATCGACTGCTTTACTTTTATATAATTTTAAACTTACTACTCAATGCACTCTTTGAGGGTACTTTTGTTACTGATCTTCGTGGAAATAATGCCTCATTGTGCAAATCCACAAGGTTGTAGGAGAAAATAATTCTCAAACTCTTTCAAATGCAATTAACTTCTTTTCTGGTTCAAACTCCCTGAGCTAAAGCAATATTTCTACCCATGAAAGCCAAAACTTTATCCCCATTTGTTTGAGTGACCCAAGTACATTACAGTTCCATAGATCACTGGTTTTTATGGTGTGAATGTCATGTAAAGAAGACCTTCAGCTGCACCGTAATAAGTCTTGGTTCACCTGGTTTTCAAGTGTCTTGTCAATTTTGGTTAAATATTGATAACTCTGCACAGCAGAATACAGAATGTTCATATTGTGGATAAATAGCAGAATGCACAATGTTCATTTTGGGGATAAAAATGGTAGAGTAAAGCTTTTTATGTTCTGTGGAAGTGCAGAAGTCATACTTCTGTGTTGACATAACAAAATCCCATATANTCAAATATAATTTGTGACACACTTTGTTTACAGTTTATTTTTTAAATTGTAATATTATCATTCAATTTTCCTTCATTGGTTCATGAATCAACCAGAGGAAATTGCCCTATTTTACCATATTTGACTCACGAAATCATTGGTTTTATATTCAACCTAATAGTTTCATTCCTCATACACTCAGATTCCTAGGAAGATTATTATCTTATATGTATTTTTTTTAATCTGTAGGAAGAAAACTGAGGTGAGAATTATAACATCTTGTGGTCAATATGACCACACAGAAACCTACAATCCTAAACTCATGACAATACTTTAAAAATGGTTTTTGTACCACTCTATCACACAGTTTATTGTTCCATATCCAGTACAGGGACCATTATACTCTCATTTACCTTTAGAAAGTTGTTTCAGTACTCTACATTGCTATTAAAATACCTTATCCTGATTGTTAAACAAACCCTCAGTATAGCAGAGATTTCTCTAGCTAGAATGAATGTTAAATTCAACATATTACATTCAAACATAGTCGTTTTGAGCAGTGTGTGCTTTTCCCAGGGAAGTTTATAATTAATCTAGGAAATAGATGAGTTTACAAAAAGGGTATTGGAACTAAGAAAATGTAGCTTATGTATATTTGCTTAGGGACAGACATGTTTAAGGACATCACATTCTTCTGCCACATGAATCAGGTTGGGCCTATGTGGATAGTATCCTCTCTCATTTTTATCCTTCTGTTATCACCTAAGACCTAATAATATTTTGATTTAATGTCTAGTCTGATCTCATCTCCTCCAGGTGGAATGGATGATAGGGTCAAGCAGATAAGTGCATTAAACAGAAAGCAGGGCTCCTTGAGAACCGCTTATTACTGTGTTAACTGATTAGAGATCCCAAGGTTAAGACGTACAGTAGTGTAAAACCAGAATGTGGCCTAAAGAAGTCTAACTGCATTTATCCTCCAAACATTGCCCTTTTTTTGACAAGTTGAATGATATGTATTATTAAAATGAAGGGGATCCTTCCATTTACAACAACATGGGTCAACCTGGAGGATGTTATGCTAAGTGGAATGAGCCTGACACAGAAAGTAAAATGCCACTTGATCTCATTTTATGTGGAATCTCAAATAGTCAAACAGAGAGTAGAATGGTGCTTTCCAGGGGCTGGAGATGGATAAAATGTTTGAAGTGCTCATCAAAAGGTACAAACTTTCTCT
>NW_017732729.1:177065-179077 GCF_001890085.2 Hipposideros armiger
GAAATCAACAGACAAAACCAATAAAAATCCTTTCTCCCTTCATGAAGATAAATAAAATAAATAAACATATTGAATTAATTAGTTATTGAGTATGTTAGGAGGTGATATGGTCAATAGAAAAAAAATAAATAAATGGAGCTTGGTAAATAGGACCAGGAATGGTAAGGGGCAGGATTGGCAAGCTACTGTTTTAAAAAGTTGGCTAAAATAGGAATCATTGAAAGGCATTGGAGCAGAGATTCAAATGAGGAGACTCATTGAAGGAGGAAAAATATGTAAGTTGTATGTATAAATGGGGACAAACTTCCAACTATGGAGTAGAGCCAGGGCAAAAGCCCACATGTGGGAGAGCATTTGGTGTGTTCTAGAAATATCAAGGAAGTCATGTGGCTGTATGGAACAAGTATAGAAAGAATAGAACGAGATGAAGATGAAGAATGAATAGGAAAGAGCTCTAATGGCTAAAAAAAATATTAACCTCAGAATAGAAGAAAAAAGAAAATGCATGATGAGAATTGTAGCAGAAACCAGTGAAATTAAACACAGGAAATTAATAGAGAAAATCAATGAAATCAAAAGATGGATCTTTGAAAATGTCAATAAAATTGACATGTACTCTAGTCACGCAAACTAAGGAAAAAAGGGAGTACACAAATTTCTAACATCAGGAATGAAAGAGGGACATCACTACATACACCATGGTAATTAAAAAAGGATAATAAAGGAATATTACAAACAACTCTATGACCCAAATATTCATAGCCTAGAGATGAATTCCTTGAAAGACACAATCTGCCAAAACTCACACAAGAAAAAATACACAATTTGTATAGGTCTATAACTATTAAGGAAATTCAATCAATAATTAATAGCCTTCCAAAACAGAAAGTACCAGACTCAGATGCGTTCACTAGTTAATTATACAAAACATTAAAGCAAGAAACTATACCAGTTCTCTACATTTCTTTCAGAGGATATTGGGTTATCTGAAAAGTCATGACACGTTTTTGCAACGAAAAACATAGAAAAAATATGTCATGACTTTTCTGACAACCCAATAGAAGCAGAGGAAATATTTCTTAACTCATTCTATGAGGCCAGTATTATCCTAATATACCAGACAAAGATATTATAAGAAAACTACTGACCAATATCTCTCCTGAAAATACTGTGCATTATATTATAATAATGAGTACATATCATTATACATTTCTCCAAACCCACCGTATTGCTTTTAATTTTTTCCATAAAAATATTTCCTCTCTTGCTGTAGAATTATGTGTGAAATGTCCTGGTTTTTGCCTATTGTCCTTCAAACCTAAATTGTTGATGCAATATATTTTAGTGTATGCAAAATATATTTAGTATAGTGAATATGTTACAAAATATATTAGGATATTAGTAAATATATTAGTAAAAAGTATTAATTTAAACTATAAAACATCTGGCTATCAAGAGCAAATATGTGTCATTCTTTTAGAAAACTATTGCATAAATCCAGCCAAGACAA
This sequence comes from Hipposideros armiger, assembly GCF_001890085.2. Taxonomy (NCBI): domain Eukaryota; kingdom Metazoa; phylum Chordata; class Mammalia; order Chiroptera; family Hipposideridae; genus Hipposideros; species Hipposideros armiger. Next base: position 178,576 of record NW_017732729.1, read on the forward strand.
AGGTGTTTCACACATGAATGTTATTGTGGAATTGAGAGTAAATGGCAAAAGGGTGGCTCTGAAGTTAAAGAAAATAGGATTTGCTGATGGATTAGATACGGAGTTGAGACAAAGATAGGGGACAAGAATTGCACTAAAATTTTTGGCTTGAGCAAATAGAGAAAGGAGCTGCCATCTCAAAATGTGCAAAACTGTAGTGGGGTATGTTTGAAAACTACAATCACGAAATCACTTTTTAAATGTTAGAATTAAGTGTTCTATTAAATATGCAATGAAAATTGTGAATAGAAAATTACACACACACACTGGTCTGGCACTGATGAAAGTGGTTCATGAAGTGAGAAAATGGAAGCAATGAGCACAGATGCCTCTTTGAAGAACCATGGCTTTGAAAAGAAGAAAGGAGTGGACATAGTGAATGGCCAGGAATAAAAGGTTCTAAAGTTTCATGTTTATTATATTTTATTTTAAACAGATTTTAACAGATTTAGGGAGGTTCAAG
>NW_017732729.1:181948-182748 GCF_001890085.2 Hipposideros armiger
ATGTTAGCAAAAACACTTGAAATAATGTAAAGTAACATAGCTTTTATCCATATTTAAATAGGTTGTCTTCAGAATGGCTGAAATCCATATAACACATCAAAGTATTTGGGTTTGTTGGGGAAGGAACTGTCTCAAATGTTACAAGAATAAAGGAGAAAAAATATATGCAAACACTGAGTTTTGTTAAGTTTACAGGTTTTATGTCTAGCAGATCAAAGCTTTCCCAAAAGAAAAGATGCCTGAGTTCATTCTTGAATCCAGATGGAAAAGTAGTTGTATGAATCAAAGCATTTCCATAAATAATCCTACATTAAGATGGTAGTGAGAAACAGAGATGAACTAGTAATTAGGCACTAGATATATGGCACCCTAATGAATCTTTTGTTGTAAAGGCAACAGAGGATCATTAAAAACAGTTTTCATCAAGGTGAAAACTCATGCTGGTTGTATGTATGTAAAGAATTTATGGTGAATAAAGAGCCAGAAGCATGGATTCAACAAAGTATGCTATTATAGTAGTTCAGTTTGTAGATAAGGGGCTCTAATGACCCATGCAGGGAGAGAAGGAAGGACAGGGAGTAATAAGTGCAAATTGGCTGGAACTGGAAAAGAACTGGATATAAAAGAAGAGAAAGAATTCACAGTTAAGAATAAGATTAAAACTTTTGTAAGAGTTGCGTATTTTGGTATCAACCAATAAAAATGAAAAGAGAAGAATTGCAGTTTGAGAAGGGAGGGGAGCCAATAATAATGTTGAAGAAATAATTTAGTTTTGTAAATATTGATTTTGAGATGCCCAC
>NW_017732729.1:186097-187737 GCF_001890085.2 Hipposideros armiger
ATAAGTAAATGAGGGAAGCAGAACTGAGCAGAGGCTGAAGTTAAACTGTGATGCAAAGGTCTCAACTTGCCCCAAGGGCTTAGCTGTTGAAAAATTGAGACAAGAGATCTGGGCCTTTGCACCCCAGCAAAAACTATTATTTCAATTTAGGGTGACCTTCAAACAAGGGCAATTCCAAGAGGAAGACTCAGCTATGTGTTGTCAGCTGCCAGCACTCACAGCAGCTATTGGGATGAGTGTTTCATCCTGAGCAGGGTATGCCACAGCACCTATTACAGTCCCTCCTCTGTGCGTTTTGACCCACTTGTGTCTACATAGTGAATTCACTCAATCTGGTTCAACTTCTTCAAGATTTCATTTTGTCTTAATATCAGGGAAAATGTATAATATGCAGGTTAGTGGGATCATTTTTGGTCCCTTTGCTCCCCACTGCAGTTGGTCTTAAGACTTAATTGGCACTCATTTCCTCCTTCCTCTCTACCCTTTAAAGATGCTTCTCATGCTAGCACCCCTGCTGCTCTGGGTGGCTCATCTTGGAGGTGAGTCTGACTTTTTTCCCTCTGTAATTATCTCTTCAGTCTGTGGCTGATGCACTCATCCATTTACCATTAAATCTGAGCACAGGAGGTACCAAGAGAAGTCATAGTGAATTAACTGAATGCCAAAGATATTCTTTCTCATCTATGTTTTGTAGCAATAGCCTTACTGCTCACTAATGATTAGGGATGGTCCTCTTGCCAGTATGTTAATTTGTCCCCTTGGCAGGTCTCTGAGCACAAGGACCTTGAAATAAACATATGGTTGCCATAGCTTAAAGTTCAGTAGGATTTGTATTGTGTTTTCTAGCAAAGGTTCTCCCCCCTCAGGAATTATTATATCTGGAGCCTAAGTTGTAGGGATCAGTCGTATCATATGTGAGTCACTGGAACAATGGACAACAGGAGGACACCTACTCTCTTTCCTTGGTTCCCCAAACCAAGTATTCTACCTATTGGAGAAAAGCAGCATCTAATGTCTGGTGATTTATGGTGTATACCATATGCTATATGCTAGAGTATGGTACCCAATCCTCTGCAGGCTGTGCCTCTACTGACTCTTTAAGAGGCCATTTCACTGCTTTATCAGGTCAGTAGCTTCTAGAGTTACAGTATTGATAGAAGGAATTGATCTCGTCCTTATGTGCCCATTGCCACCTCGCAGTTGTAAAGTTTTCCTTTGGTTAGAGGCAATGATATAAGGGATCCACTGAGAGTGGATGAGATACTTTGTGAGTGCTTGAGCATGGTGCTGGTAAGCCTCGTGAGCAGGAAAGGCAAAGTTCAGAATATTCATTCATTCCATGCAAGATGGACTTTAACCCTTCCAGCGTGTAAGGGGTCCAGTGTGGTAAACTCACTACCAAGTAACTGACTGGTCTCTAACAACATGTCATCAACATAGTGAGTATGTGTGCTAGTCTAAAGAATGTTTAGGTGTTCAAGAAATGAAGAATAAATTTTGTTAGATCAATGACAACACATGTATTTGAGATTATGTTTACCTGCTCTAGCAAAAAAACACACCTGGCACAGTACCTGCTGTCCAGGCTGATACTTGGATGAGTTTGTGGTTGTACATTCTCATTCCTCAGATCCATCTGT
>NW_017732729.1:189229-190023 GCF_001890085.2 Hipposideros armiger
TATTATTAGCCTTGCCTTGCAATAAGTTATCATCACTGAATTTCTTAACTATGCTGGTGTCCCTCTCACCAGAAAATTCCTCGGTGCTATGATAAGTGCAATGCCTTCTGAGTTCCCCTACAGAAAGTAGTCTCATTATGGATTTTTTGATGTTACATGATATATCCACTCTAGCTTAAGAGATTCTCTGTACATTTTGATCCTTTCTCTACTGTCTTGTATTCTTGAATTTGTACTTCACTTAGAGTAAGCCATTGCTTTTCCAAACTTCCAAGTACCATCGACTCTCTGGATTTTTACCAGAGTGATAAAACATATATCTGCAAGATGTTCCATATTGAAAACCTTTCCCATATCCAACTTTATAGTTTGATCCTCTTGATCCATCACCCTCAGATTTTATTTCTATGCATGTCCTCCTACCTGATACATGTTAGTTTCTTCCCTAGGTTTTTTTGTTGTTGTTGTTGTTTGTGGTTTTTTTTTTTTGTTGTTGTTGTTGTTTGTCATTGGCCTCTTTGATGCTTAGTAAAACCAACACTTCTTCAACCTGGCTAGGATGGTCATTTATCTTATGGCTGTGGGGAAAAATGGGAATACATCCCAAAGAAGTTCCTGTTGCTTTCCAGAGCAGATGACACTGAATCATATTGAAGCAAGAGTCAGGGATGGTTCTAGCCTTCAAAAGAGGATAAATGAGCACTTTAGCAATTAAAGAGGTTCAGAAACACCTGAGATTTGATGATTATTAAATGAACTTATTCTCAGGGTCCCATTTCTTTCTAATCAGGACC
>NW_017732729.1:192890-194655 GCF_001890085.2 Hipposideros armiger
ACTGATGAAGTATGAAAGAAGAAGGAGGAGTGGGAGAAAGAGAAGAAGAAGGAAAAGAGGACAGGATGAGAGGGAAAGGAAGAAGAGAAAGAGAAGAAAGGAAGGAAGGAAGGAAGGAAGGGAGGGAGGAAGGGTGGAAGGGAGGGAAAGGAAAGGAAACAAAAAACAGAGTGTAAGGATATTAGCTGTGCAAACTATAGGGAGAATTTTCTAAACATTGTCACAGAGGAACTTTTAATCTATGTTTATCTCATCATTCTAACATTTATCTCTGAAGAATTTGAGACTGTCCACCAAATATTACACCTGAAATATTTCCACTGCTAAATTTTAATTTGTTTTTATTCAGTTTTCTTTATTTCATTTGTAAAAGATGGGGGGTGGGGAGGAGGCACAGAAGGAGAGGGAGAGAGAGGCCAGAGTCTCTATTTTTAGTATCTTTAGCAATGATTGTTTAACATCTAGTGGTATTTTTATAGACACAGAGTCACCAATTTCCTTAATCATCGGTGAATGGCAGTAGGTCTTGGGTCCTGCAGTGAAGAACTCTATAACTGCCATCTCCTTCAGATGAGTGTCCTATTTGGCAAATGTTCTGCATGACTGCTACTGAGCTGCCATCTGCCAAAGCTCAATGCAACATCTAGGACAGGCACTTCAAAAGGGCAATTTCTCCATTGTCTAGTGGACTTAAAAACAAAGAAACAAGGAGATAACATTGTGGGTGTTTACATTAAATAAAAACAGAGGCTCATTTGTTATGTCTTATGAGCCAAGTACTCGCCATATGCTTCCTTTTTAATTAATGCAAAATTCCTGTAATACAGCCATTAATTGGTAAAGGAACCAAGCTCACAAATTAATGAATCTTAAGTCAGAATTTAAACCCAAATCTATTGTATTTAAAAACTTGACTACTTGTCTTGGCTATAAATTTTCATATACTTAGGACTTAATGTACTTTTTAAGATACATATTTTAAAAATCTTCCTTTATTCCATTTTCTAAGATTCTTCTTTGAAGCCATGTCTTGAGGCTATGTCCACTCTTAAACCCTTTTTAGACTGTTTCACTCAGTGCTTAATTGATCTGATCTCATTAAAACAAATTTAGATTGCTTCTTGCTTAATATTGTTTTCTGCTTTCATTTATTATTATTATTATTATTATTATTATTATTATCATTATTATTAATCTCACTTAGGAAAATACACAAAATTACTTCACACATTTTGAAAGACCTCAGGATAGAACTCCTATCCTTCTAACTTTTCTCTCTTCATTATAAATTAGCATCCTACCCATTTACCCATCTACATATATGTCTATATGAATATATTAGCAGTGATCACATACTCTCATATTTTATGCTATATATGCTTCATGAAGTGCTGGTTTTCTCTCATTTATGTATTCCTCTCCTTCACTCCAGAAATATTCTTTCTATCCACCTGATGGATTATTATTTATCATTTAATACACATCAGGAATATTCTGTGATTTTATCCTCTTATTATCCCAAGACCCCAACATTATTATTAATTTTTTGCTATGTTCCTTATTATTGCAAGTATCCTTATAAAAGTACATATTGTATTCCTTTGTATGTTTTCATGTCTTTTTCCCATTAGACTAAAATCCCTGAGAGCAAGTACTATATGTCAGTTATCGTTGCAATCCCTCAGCCTAGCTATCTACAGATTACACAAAAGTCTCTCAGTTAGAATCATGTAAATAGAGGGAAAGATTCATTTCCAACATTTTA
>NW_017732729.1:197070-198449 GCF_001890085.2 Hipposideros armiger
TTCCCTGATTCCCCAGCGCTGTTCTCTTTCCCCCAATTCCCCAATTAAAAATAATAATAATAATAAGATTTTATGTTGCAAATTTTTAATGTTTCATATGGGATGATTTTGAAATGTATAGCTATGCTTTTCTAAAAATAATAAACTGATATTTTGAATAACATTACAAGCTCTTTCATGTATACCTACAATTGTCGAATCAATTTTTAAAACTTAAATGACCATAAAACAGACAACCTGACTTTATGATATTTTTTAGAAAGCTGTTGTTTTCCTGTCATTGTGTTTCCTTCCTGAAAATCCAAAGTGGACTGTCTCATTATTGTTACATAGGTTATTTCATCAGTGAAGTGTTTGCAAATGAAATGCAGAACTTACAAATGACACAAAGTGTGGGATGTAGATCATAAATACTAAAACATAAAACTTATGAAAATGGTTTTGTAGGGAAAATTGAGTCCCCATATTCTGTTTTACTCAAAGCTCTATTTAGCAAGACTTTCTTTTATTACCATGCAATTCACCAAGCATGAGTAATTTCCACATCAATTCTTTTATCCAGTGGCAACATAAACACTCACAGTTTCTGAAATAAAGGAGTTGGAGTATTATAGTTGCTCTGTTCAAGTGGCTATCTTTAAGGTTGTGTCAGCACTTTCATTACATACCCGGTTTTTTGAAGTTTATAACTTGCAGTAAAAACTAACCCTTGGGTTGAATCTTTACTTACAGAGGTATTTTTTCAGTGCAACTTATGGAGATACAGCTACAAGATGCCCCATTTCTGTTAATAGAAGCCAGGTCATGAATCCCTTTCTGGCACATTGAACAGATTTATCCTGTAACTTCCCTACCAGGATAAAGTTATTTTTTATCAGAGTGGGAAAAATATTTTGGTTTGATTTCAGTAAAGTTATAAAGTGTAATGCTTATTCCTAGCAGGTATGAATCATCTATAGCTTGACTGTACTTACGGCAAAACATTTTCTTCCTCCAAATGTGACCTTGGTAAAGTATAAGCTAGTTAGTTCTCCACAGGTATAATTAAAAGTAAGTTCATTATCTTCTTTTTCTTAAACATACTGAATGTTTTTATTGAGCATGCCACTTAAAGGTAGAAGACATAATTAAATAATGTTTCACAAAATAAAGTACAATTAGTAATTGATTATAAATACATCACAGTTCTACCTATAGTATACATGCATTCCACTACATCCCACAGTTATTTGCTGGTAATTATTTTTAATAAATAAATATAAATAGTACGAGATTCTGATATTTTATGAAAACTTAAGAAGATATATCACAAAACAAGTTACTGCAGAGTGAGAAAATGTTTTTGTCATTTATCTAAGCAAAATTATACTATGTTGAAA
>NW_017732729.1:202294-203252 GCF_001890085.2 Hipposideros armiger
CAGTTTCTGTAGCTCAGGAGACCAGACACAGTTTAGCAGGATTCTCTGCTCAGGGTCTCATAAGGCTACATCAAGAGGTCAGCCAGGGTTGTGGACTCACCTGAGATTTGGGGCCCCTTTCAGACTCACATGGCTATTGGTAGAATTCTTTTTCTCTTGGCTGTAGAACTCATGGTGGCTGGTTTCTTTAATGCCAGTGGGAGAGCGTTCTACGGCTTCAAGTTTCCTTCCCCTAGACCATCTTTAAAAAGGCTTGACTGATAAGGTTAGGTCTGCCTATCAAAGTCTAGCTTCCTTTTGATGGATTTAAAGTCAACTAATTGGAAGCTTTAATTATATTTGCAAAAAATACCATCATTTTTCCATGTAATGTTAACATAATTATGAGAATGATATCCATCATATTTACAGATCCTACCCACACACAGGGGAGGGGGTTATATAGTATTTGTACACCAGCAGATGAGAATCTGGGAGGCCATCATAAAATTCTGCTTACCATTCATGTAAAATCCTTACTATGGCTCCTAAAAAATTCATTAAACTTACTTCTTATCACTGTTCTCTCAGCACATTTTGATCCACTCTTCTTTCTGTTTCTCTTACAGGTCAAGTTCAATTTTGCCTTAGTGCATCTGGAATTTATTTTCACTCTAAAATGTTCTTCCCACAGCATTCATATCTTTAATTTTTTTTTACTATTTTTTTTCTAATATATCAAATTTCAAGGAGGTCGTTACATAACACCTAATTAAACAAAAATTTCTTCTCTCCCTTTGTTATGTTTTGTATATATCATCCCCTGAAATATAATAATGTTGTTATGTTATGCTACATTTTATACATTATATCATATTGCATTAAGTTGTTCATTAGCTAACATATTTTATGTCTCCTGCTCTGCAATAAAATCTCCAATACAGAAAGAACCTTTTCTATATTGTTGACTACTCTATCC
>NW_017731488.1:0-10978 GCF_001890085.2 Hipposideros armiger
CCCACTCCAACAACGAAGCGCCAGGTCCGGGAGTTTCTCGGTGCTGTGGGATATTGCCGGCTTTGGATCCTCGGGTTCGCAGAGCTTGCCAGGCCCCTATACTCAGCTACCGCAGGGGGGGACTCGCCGCTCATATGGACAGCTGAGAATGATGCTGCATTTAAGGCTTTGAAGCAGGCCCTCATCTCGGCCCCTGCACTTGCTCTCCCCAACATCACCAATCCGTTTCACCTGTTTGTAGCTGAAAGAAATGGCATCGCAAAAGGGGTTTTAACGCAGGCTCTGGGCCCCTGGAAAAGGCCAGTTGCTTACCTCTCCAAAAGACTAGACCCCGTTACCTCAGGCTGGCCCTCTTGCCTCCGGGCCATAGCTGCAATGGCCATACTTGTCCGGGAAACCGACAAGCTCACGTTTGGGCAAGACTTACACGTTACTACCCCACACGTAATAGACTCTCTGCTAAGAGGGGCTCCCAGCCGATGGCTCTCAAATACAAGGTTAAGTCAGTTCCAGGCCCTCCTCCTCGACCAGCCACAGTTGCGATTTCAAAAAGAAACTACCCTCAACCCAGCCATACTGCTTCCCGACTCGGATCCTGCCACCTCGCTCCATCACTGTCTTGAGGTCATCTCTCCGACCTGCTTAGCAAGGCCCGACCTGACAGACGTACCACTACCTGAACCGGAAGAGGTATCCTTCACGGATGGAAGCAGTTATGTTAGAGATGGAGTCAGGTATGCCGGGGCTGCGGTAGTCTCCCAGATTGGGGAAATCAGATGGGCCCAGGCTCTACCTAGAGGCTCCTTAGCCCAGAAGGCCGAGCTTATAGCCCTCACCCAGCCCCTCAAGATCAGAAGGGATAAGGCCATTAACATCTACACAGACAGTAGATATGCCTTTCCCACTGTTCATGTCCAAGGGGAAATTTATAAAAACAGGGGCCTACTAACATCGGGGAGCAGGGCTATCAAAAACAAAGAAGAAATCTTAGCTCTCTTAGAAGCCATCTGGGACCCAAAAGCTGTTGCAATAATACACTGCAGAGGACATCAAAAGGACTTAAGCCCTGAAGCCATTGGGAACCAGGCGGCAGATCAGGCCGCCCGGGAGGCTGCCATAAGACCAGTGGGGTCAATTAATATTATGACTACCCAATTATTAGAATATCTCCCCAAGACCCCCACATACACTGAGGAGGAACGTCAGTCATTCTTGTCACAGCACGCCTGCCTCCAGCCGGATGGTTGGTTTAGAGCCCTGGACGATCGACTTTGCTTACCTAAAGCTTTGGGGAGGCAGCTCCTCATGCAACTCCATCAACTTACCCACCTCGGGGCACGGAAGCTCGAGGAGCTAGTTCGCTCCAAATTCAGGGTCCCAAGACCTCTCTGCCCTCACTCAGGACATCACCTCGAGACGTCTTACTTGTGCTAAGGTTAATGCCAGCCCTCACCCGCGGCAGCTTGGAACTCGATTCTATGGGAGCCACCCTGGAGAGCACTGGGAAGTTTATTTTACCAAAATTCGCACTAGCAAATACAACTACAAGTACCTACTAGTCTTTGTTGACTCTTTCTCTGGATGGGTAGAGGCTTATCCCGCAAGGACGGAGACCGCCTCCATCGTCGCTAAGAAAGTCCTCCAGGAGCTCATCCCCCGATTTGGCTTGCCCCGGTACCTGGGGTCCGACAATGGTCCGGCCTTCATGGCTAATATCTCTCAATTACTAGCCAAGGCCCTCCATATGTCTTGGAAACTTCATTGTGCATATCGGCCGCAGAGCTCAGGGCAAGTTGAACTGATGAATAGGACCTTAAAGGAGACCCTTACTAAATTTGTTTTAGAGACTGGTGCTGGGTGGCCAGACTTGCTCCCCTTAGCCTTGCTCCGTGGCCGCTGCACCCCATACCGGGCTGGTTTCTCCCCTTTTGAAATCCTATACGGAAGACCTTCCCCCCTCGTCCCTCGGTTAGAGGTTGGGATTCTATCTGAGGTCTCTAACCACTTTTTAATTCAGTCTCTTCAAGCCTTACAGACACTCCAGACTGAGCTGCAGATCATCAAAGCCACACAACCAGACGATGGGCCCATACAGCCCCACCCGTTCCTGCCTGGAGCCGCTGTCCTAGTCCGATGCATCCCCTCCAAAACTCTCAAGCCGACCTGGAAAAGACCCTACGTTGTCACCTTGACCACCTCCACCACACTCAAGGTTGCTGGGATCCCCACTTGGATACACCACACCCAAGTCAAACCTACACCACCGGATCCCGGAGAGAGATGGAAAATACTCAGCAGCCCCCGCGATCGAAAGATAAGACTTGGGCAGGTCCCCTCTTGACCTTTCTCCTCTTCACCATGTTTTTCTCCCTAGGTCTGCCCTCCCCACCGCCTAACCCGGATGCTCCTTGGCTGATCAGATGGGAACTTAGAAAAACCGGCACAAGCCAGACCTTTGCCTCCCTCACCCAGTCTCAGGGCCAGCCTGTATCTCTAATCACTGACCTATGTCGACTTGACATCCCTTGGATGTTAATGGAAGCCTCATATTATTATGGGGGTCCCAGAGGGGTTTCGCTTCTGGACTATAAACCAGGTTGCCACTCCCTCAATAGCCAAAAGAGGCTTTGGGGAACTCAGTTCTATGCCTGCCCGGCAAGCGGACCGCCCCACTGTAAGACCAAGGGCGAATATTTCTGTGCTTCTTGGGGCTGCGAAACCGCAGCATCCTGGAAAAATAAGGACCCTAACATCCTCATTAGCCTCACCCGCAACAAGTCCTGCAAGGTCCGAGATACCTGTAACCCCCTCAATATTACTATTGTCCAACCTAATTCCAGGCAGTGGGACAAAGGGCGAACATGGGGGTTTCGTCTTTATCTCTCCGGACCGGATTTAGGCACTCAGTTTACTATTCAGAGATTTGAGGTCCGTAGTCCCCCACAACCTATAGGTCCCAACAAAGATATCATCCTCCCCACCCCAGTCCTTCCACCACTACCAACCCACTCTAATCCCAGACACCTCTCCATCCCTGGCACTACTGACCCACCCCGGCACCCACAGCCACCAGCCACTAATCTCGGTCTGCCCGCTACCCCGACCTTAAGTCCTCGGGCCCCTCCGCTGTTCCAGATGTTAACCTCTGTTCATGCCCTCCTCAACTTCACGAACCCCGAGGAAGCCCAAGACTGCTGGCTCTGCCTGGACCCCAAGCCGCCGTATTACCTAGGCTTGGGCACGGTTAACTCTTCTCTCCCTCTTGTCGCTCGTAACAGCTGTACATGGGCCCAACCATCTCTCACTCTAGGTAACCTTCAAGGGCAGGGGACCTGCATTTTCAGCCAAACCTACTCCCTCCCCAACTCCCCCTATGCTCCCCTCTGCGAATCCACCCTGCAGCTCAATGATTCCTACATAGAAGGCATTATCCCTTCTAAGTACTTACAGGCCCCGCCTGATACCTGGTTTGCTTGCACTAATGGTATAACCAAATGTATTGACCTATGGCTCCTGCATTCTGACGAATCACCTCCTATTTTCTGCTACCTAGTCTACATCCTACCGCAGGTCCAATATTTTAGTGGCGAAGAGGGAAGAGAACATTTAAACTTCCTTTCTACTCGCTATAAACGAGCAGCCCCTAAACGAGTTCCACTCCTAGTTGGTCTCGGCATTGCGGGCTCTGCGGCTGTTGGAACATTCTCCCTTATTGTTCAGGACCAGAATTTCAAGTCCCTTAGCCACCAGGTTGCCCAGGACTTAGGATACCTCGAGAGTTTCGTTTCTCGCCTTGGACTTCAGGCTGACTCCCTCGCCGAGGTTGTCCTCCAGAATAGGAGGGGACTAGATCTCCTTTTTTAAAACAAGGTGGTCTCTGCATTGCCCTGGGGGAGACCTGCTGCTTCTATGCTAACCAGTCGGGGGTCATTCGGGACACTTTAGCTTTGGTTCGGGAAGATCTTAAAGAAAAATATCTCACTCAAACAAACCAACAAAACAGGTACCAGTCCCCATGGCTCACCAATCTCATCTCTGCCCTGACAGGACCATTAGTTCTTCTACTCATCGCCTTCCTCGTTGGACCCTGTATCCTTTATGCTCTCACTAGTTTCGTTCATCGACAGGTCAGCCAAGTTAAGCTTCTAGATACTCCCCTCCAGGACTTCAAATCAACTATTTGATTCCCTACATAAGACCAGTGGGGAATGTAGAGACCCAGGCCCAGACCCTAGGCTAAGCAAGCTCATTTTGGAAAGTACCCCTGCCCAGAGGAATTTAAAAACTCCTGCTTCAGCCAAACATAACAGAATGTCCTGTCAAGAAAGTAGAAGAAGATAAGCTAGTCATGTTTTATAGCTCGTTAAAAGGAAATAAACTAGCCATGTTTTATAGCTTGTTAGAAGATAAGCTAACCATGTTTTATAGTTTGTTAAAATAAAATGAACTAACCGTTTTTTTTTCTTTTACACACTAACCGTTTTTTTCACTTCTGTATCCAGCTTCAGCTATAAATTCCCCACCCGCCAGGACTTGGGGCCGTTCTCCTCTTGCAGAGTGAGCCGGTCGCCAGGCTTGGCTAATAAAGCCTTTGGAACGAAAACCTTTTGTCTAAGTTTTTGTTAACGAGCGGTGACCCCAACACTTTGTCCTCCATATTGTGTCACCTGCTGGGCCCTGCACCCTAAAATTTTCCACTGAGTACAGGGTACCCCTATACCATTAAGCTCCAGGAAATAACAACCCCCAGATGTGATTTTTGGCTTAACTCTGCTATTTTGGCTTCTGTAACACACTTGGCTAAGTAACAGCAGGATCTGGCTTTCACCCTTATAAGCACTCCCCTGAGCCTACTTGGGGCCGCGAGGTTTGGAGAGACACGAGTCCTCTCGCAGTCTCTGGCTTTGCAATAAAGACTCCCAATTTGACCCTCTGACTAAGGCGTCTTCTGTTTGTCTCCCTGATTTCCAATATAACATTTGGAGGCCCCAACGAGATTGTGCCTACAGGCACCTGGTCTCTGATACCGCAGGCAGACAGCCTTGCCCGGCTGGCTGCCAGCCCCTGAAAGGTCTTTAGGGGAGGCGTCATCTGAGACGTTCCAAGGCCCCAGAGACATTTCACGGTGGTCCTGATGGCCAGATGGAGGATGTGTGTCATGCCTCTGCAGATTTTTGGAGTTCACCAGCCAGACCTCCAGAGGTCAGTGAAAATTTTATTCATTTCTGTGCCTGTGACCGGTCGGTCAGTCAGGGGTTGAGAGAAGGACTGGACACAGTCACCACTTCCTCGACCGATTCTCAGACCTGGACATTGGTCGAGAATCTTGGTTCTGGGGGACTGCCCTATGAGTCCCCCTTGTTTAACCTGCCATTTCTGTATCTTTCCCAGATTTCTTCTTGGTGATATTCTCTGGTTTCCCCCTTTGTCTCTGATCCCTGAATGTATTCTTGATTGGATTGAAAACCTCTCATATCAGGGTTCCTTAGCAGACTTCAGCCCATTAGAAATCACTCTCCGTACATTCCTCCTCTTCTGTGTTCTCTCCCTGGTCATCTAGCCCCCACTCCTTCTTTTCCTTTGCAGGTCAATCCCGACCCCTCAGACAGGAGTTCCTCGCTTTTGGCTTTCTCCAAAGGTCCTCTCTCTCCTTTTTCTTGCCTCAGTCATGATGGTCTCCGTCTGTCTCACTATGGGGGGAGGATCTAGTACTGTTAAGACACCCTTACAATGTATGTTGGATAATTTCAAATTAGGCTTCTCTGGTGATTATGGTGTAAAACTCAAAAAGGAGAAATTAGGGACCCTATGTGAATTGGAATGGCCCACGTTTGGAGTGAGCTGGCCAGATATAGGGTCATTAGATCCAAGGACCACTCAGGCTGTTTGGAACGTGGTTATGGGGAATCCAGGACATCCTGGCCAGTTTCCATACATAGACCAAAGGCTATATCTAGTCCAGAATCCCCCACCATGGTTGAGGGGATGTGCCAAACGGGCGGGAGTCTGGGTTCTAATGGCGGGCTCCAAAGGAAAAACTGATAAAGGCCCCCGGTCTGGGCCCCCGGTCTTTCCCCCTGACCTCAGAAGAGCCTGACTTGCCTCCTCCATTCATCAATCCTTCCACATTGGGTTCAAGCCTCTATACCATGTTCTAAAGGCCTCTACTAAGCTGTCGACGTTTTCCTACCCTTCTCCATGAAATCACTGATGCCTGCACTCTCTGTTCCGTTGTCTCCCCAGAAGGGGCCATCCGGCCTCCATCCTTTCCCACACACCAGCTACGGGGACACCTCTGGGGAGAGGACTGGCAAATAGATTTCATACATATGCCTCCTGTCAAGAAAATGAAATACCTACTAACCACGGTAGACACCTTTTCAGGATGAGTAGAGGCCTTTCCCACCACCTTGGAAAAGGCCTCTGAGGTCACCAAGGTCTTACTACACGACATTATTCCCTGTTTTGGGCTACCACACTCCCTTCAGTCAGACAACGGCCCTGCCTCTACTTCCCAAATAACCCAACAGGTATCTGAGGCTTTAAACATTTAATGGAGGCTTCACATCCCCTACAGGCCACGTCCTCAGGAAAGGTAGAGCAGGCAAACAGTATCATCAAAGCCCAACTAACCAAACTCAGTCTGGGGGTGAAGAGACCCTGGATTGACCTCTTGCCCATAGCTCTCTCCCGTCTTCATGCCAGCCCTCACGCCCCTACGTTTCTGAGCCCCTTCAAGCTTATGTATGGTAGGTCTTTTCTGTTAGGAAACATCCCTAACCAGACATCTCCCATGGGCGACTACCTACCAATCCTAAGTTTGATTAGACGACTTCTTAGGGAACATGCCAACCAGGCTCTCCCCCAGCCCCGTGAAAGCCCTCACCCCACTTCCCTCTTCCCTGGGTATTCCTTAAGACTCTTCATCCGACCAACCTCCAACCAAAATGGACAGGCCCTTCCAGGTCCTACTAACAACTCCTACTGCTGCCAAGATATCGGGTCATCCCTCTTGGTTTCACCTCTCTAGGCTAAAGAAAACAACCGAATCACCCCCTAAGTGCTCTCCAACAGGAAACTCACCAACAAAATACTCCAGTACCATCCTGGGACCGACCAAGATTCGGCTCACCCCAATACCTGAAGAGGCTTCCTCCTGAGCGGTAATCCCTGTCCTTAGCACACCTACTCGTAGTCCCCTTACTCCCACTGCCCCTGTGTCGGGTGCCAAGGGTCCCAACCCGACGGCTACCCCTTACCTGTCTCCTATCAAATCCTAGAGGTACTATCTACCACCCCTCTTAACACTTCGTCGCCAAATACTTGTTCACCTCTATACTGCACACCTACAGGGGGAATTTGATTACCCATGGGAATCAATCAGCCACCTCATAGACCCCTATGGGGAAGTCACTCAAGAACTGGGGTCACACAATATCCTCCCTTCCTCTGACTTGGACTCCTGATTCTCTTATGCTCCACCCAATACAGGGGTGAAGGACTCTCAATCTGTTCCCTCTTAACAGCCACTCGTCTGAAACACTCCCTTGATCTTACTCAGGCTTTACTCCACTGTGCCAACTCCTCACTCTCCCCAAACTGCTGGGCATATCTCTCCCTATCCTCCTTGGCCTACACAGCCCTACCTATCCCCCTAGCTATAGCCCCCAGCCTAACAACTCGATTAGCTTTTACCATACAAAAGGGGGGCACCTTTTTTGAGCGCGCTAACACCCTACTTGGAAACTACCCATCCTCCACAGCTAACCGAGCCTCCCTCCTATTTCAGACCTACATGAACACCCTTAAAAACCAGGCCCCAACCACCCCTTCAGTTCATGGTCCTGTTACCCTTAATATCCCTCTAATTTCTACGGCCCCTCTCTGTTTCACGAGTTGCAACGGACAGGTTCCCATAGGACAGATTCCACTGGACCAATGTAATCTCACCATACCTATCCAACACCCCAATGACTGGGAAAATCGCCGGGTAAATTATCAGGTCTCTCCTGAAGCTAACGGCCTCTTTACACAACCAGTACTGTTCACTGCACCTCCAATGGTACAGACTTCCTCCTTAAATTGCTCATATCCCTCTCTTACTCTCCTTGGATATCCCCCACCTCACTCAAATGCAAAAGGACCTCCACAACCCACCTATCCCCCCTGATAGGGGCTTCCTTCTCTTCCTCCCTTAGTGTTTGGAGCGCCGAACCGGAGTCCGGCGGAAAAATATCCTCTTCTTCACATTTTTTCCATATACATATCGGCCTGCTTACCCGAGACAGGAGTCTTCTTCCTGTGCGGGACCAATACTTATCCCTGCTTACCCACCAACTGGACAGGACCTGCACCTTAGTTTATCTGACCCCCAATATTGGCCTGGTACCCCCAGATTAACCACTTCCTATTTTGAATATACAACAAATAAGACAAAAGAGGACAGTTCAAGTCATTCCACTACTAGCCGCTCTTGGGATACCCGTGGGTGTGGGCCTTGGAGCAGAGGGCCTAGGAACCTCATTCACTTACTTTCAGGCTCTCTCAGAGGATCTCCAGAACTCCTTGGAGAATATTGCACACACCCTAGTCAATCTCCAGGACTAACTTGATTCATTGGCCGCTGTTACCCTACAGAACCGTAGGGGTCTAGACCTACTAACCACCGAGAAAGGAGGACTTTGCCTGTTCCTTGATGAACAATGCTGCTTCTATCTCAATCAATCTGGCTTAGTCAGACATGCAGCAAAAAAAACTCAGGGACCGAGCACAGAAAATCTGAGAAAGACAAACTCAGTGGAGTTCCTGGTTAACTACAAACCTGGGCCTCTTGGCTTCTTCCTCTAATAGGACCTCGAACAGTCTTATTTCTATTCCTCGCTTTTGGCCCCTGCCTGCTACGCCTTCTTGCACGCTTCCTACAGGATCGACTCCAGGCTTTCACCAACAACACAGTTCGAGACATGATGCTAATCGGTGATTATCACTGCTTGTCATCCACCTCAGAGCCCAACAGTACCCCTAACTCCAGCCCCTACCCCTGCTCTGGCGTTGCCCCTTCTCAGCAGGAAGCAGCTCCAGAAGAGACGTGCCGCCCCTATTCCTTAAAAATCATATCATAAAAAGGCTGGAATGAAAGGTACTGTTCGCCCTGAAGGCCAGCTCAGCCATGCAGTAAGGGGCGCACACCCTACATCCAGCTAGGCGCAAAACCCAGCGGGAAATACACCATCCATATGCTGCTTGGCACAAGTAGAAATTTTCCGAAAACCCCCAGCCGTTGCCACCGGTTACTTACTCCGCCCTGTAAAAACTAGAACCTTCCCTTGGTTGGGGCTGACGCCTCTTATGGGTTCAGCCCAGCAGGTTAATAAACTTGCTTGCTTGAATTTCGGTGTGTCTTGCCCCCTCTCTTCTCAGCAAACCTTTCAGTCCGGACACAACAGGCTCTTGTGGTGCCTGAGGGTGCCCCGGGGGCTCCAGGAAGAGTTCAGGGCTCCCACGTCTTTGCACCGCTGCAGCTCAAAGCTGGCAGACCTAGCTCCATGCCTGTGCCCCAGTGGAGGCAACTTGGTGGGCTTGGATCACATTTTTGGACACGATCATTAAATCCAACTCTGCTCTACCCTGTGCTCACTCGTTCGCACACATGTCCAGGCCTTCTGTTTCTGTCTAGCTTGTTACCATGAGATTTTGCATTTCTAACCAGGTCCTTGAGAGCTGCGTACCCGTGCTGCCAGTCCCAGGAAAGCATTCTGAGTAGCAAGGGCTTGGGAGATTCATAAGCGCACCAAACTTTGAGAAATACTGATCCGGGTGCTTAGGCACCCTCTGTTCAGAGTCAGGGCACTGCGTCCCCAATGGGATGTCATCCTGGAGTCTGGAAGGGTCATCTTGGATGGAGGGGAGGAAACAGAATTGTGCCCCTCTCACTGTGTACACATTTGTGTTCCTGAAGAAAGACCTTCCAAGAGTCCCCAGCAGACCCAGATCCCTTCCTAAACAAGTACATTTAATTGACAGAAAATGATCTTTCTGGGGGTGGAGGGAGAGGGGAGGGTGCTTAGGGACTTGGAGGGGAGGCATGAAAAATGGTCCACAGAATGTGCAGGGTGAGGAGCAATGGCTTGGGGTGTCCAGCAAAATCTCCAGGTTTTCCTGAGAACCTCAGAGAACCCCACCCCAGCCAGGTCACAGAGACAGTGTGGTGTGGACTCATCAGGCTTCTAACTTCTGCTGGATGACCTGGGACCAAGGTAGGAAGAAGTGAGGTTTTCCATTCATTCAACATATATGTGTTGAATTTCCAAGCAACGAACAAGACTCAGTTACGGAAAGCTTGTTGATTGGGTCTCTGGGCAAGAGAAACCTTGAACAAATAT
The DNA here is from genome assembly GCF_001890085.2 of Hipposideros armiger. Taxonomy (NCBI): domain Eukaryota; kingdom Metazoa; phylum Chordata; class Mammalia; order Chiroptera; family Hipposideridae; genus Hipposideros; species Hipposideros armiger. The sequence goes on from NW_017731488.1 coordinate 10,383, forward strand.
GGACACAATCAATTCTGTATTACTACAACTGGGGTGAGGGTCAGTAAGAAGGGGAGGATACCTTAAGGACACACTTGAGAAGACCTGCACCAATTGGGGTGTCTTCCTCTCTGAAGAAATGAAGTTTAAACTTTAGGCGAAAGTGCAGAGTGGGAATTGGGGGGAGGATGAAGGGAAGAGAGGAAGAATCATACATTCAACATATATTCATTGAGCACCTACTATGTGCCGGGCCGTTCTAGCCCTGGGCATCCAGAAAGGAACAAAACAGTCCTCCTGGAGTTCTGAATGTGTGAACCTTAGGGGAGGGAGAGTGTTGGGCATGTCAGGGTTGGAGGAACAGAAAAATCAGTGTGGCTGCTGCACAGAGGTGAGAGAGTGAGGAGAAAGGAGGCAGAAAATCAGAGATGGGTGGGGCTTGACCACACAAAGCATCGTAGACCACTTTCAGGTTAGGCTTTAACGGTTTAGGATCTGGTGAGTCTCTTGGCCAATCCCCAAGCAAGTCCCTCTAGGCTGATGGGACAGCTATCTGCTGTTTCTTAGGATTGCCTATATATATATATATATATATATATATATATATATATATATAT
>NW_017731488.1:11865-79399 GCF_001890085.2 Hipposideros armiger
ACTCATGGCAGCCCAGCTCCAGGTTGAGCTGTTGTTCAGCATCTTAGCTGTGGAGGGCAGTGTCACTGGCCCTCATATGTGGGATCTGAACAGGGGCCTTCTGGCGTCCCAACCCAGTTCTTAACCATCGCGCCACTCGGTCGGCCCACTTCTATTGCTTCTTGAAATTCTCTGTTTCACGTCCCTTCTCCTTCATTATGCTTCCTGGGATCATCTCACAAATAAACTCCTTGCCCCCAAATACCTGTCTCAGGGGAAATCCAGGAACTGTGGCAGAGCTAAATGGCAGGTCTCCAGACTCCTAGTCCAGTGCTCTTTCCTCCACACCAGGTTTCCCAACCGTGGCACTATTAACATTTGGACAAGATCATTCATTGCTGTGGGGGGCTGACCTGTATATGGATGTTTAGCAGCATCCCTGACCTCTAGCCACTAGCTGCCAGCAGCACCTTCCTGTTGGGAACAATAAAAAAAAAAAAATGTTTCTGCTTTGCCAAGCATCCCTCAGGGCAAGACTGCCCCCTGGTTGCAAACCACTGCTCCAACCAGACTGTCTCCCTTACAGGGCCCAGAGAGAGCATTCCAAGCCCTAAGATTCCCTCCCCTTCCCTATTGTTCTTCAAATCACATAAATAAAACCACTGGAATTTACTCCAAAAAAATATCTTTTATTAGAGATGAGTGAAAGAACAAGTCTGAGATGAACAAAACCAGACACAGGCTCAGAAGACAACTTTGTGCCTGTGGGAACACAGGGCAGTCAGGTCTCCAGGGTAAGCAGCCCAGGCTCTGGGCCAGGCTGCTGTGCTGGCCATTGGTACCCTCTGGCCTCTCCTGTTTGGCCTGGCCCATCCCTGCCAGGGCCCAGCACCAGCAACCGTAAAGCTGAGGCGTTAGAGACGGGTGGTGGCTTAGGTGGATCTGCTTTCTAATATGGGGCTGAAAGCCAGGGTGGAATTTCTGGCACTGGGAAGTAGAACCGTTAAGTCTCCACTCTCCCATTTGTATCACTCTCCTTTCTCCTTTCTTGGACCTTCCTCCCTGAGACTGGAAGGCCCCTGAGTGAACCAAGAGAAAGAGGAGAGAAGTGAATCCATCATCCGGGACCATTCCTTTCCGTCCTGCTAAGTGAAGGAGAGTGGGCAATGGGGGGGGGGGGAGTCCTACTCTGCTTCCTGGCTGGGGAATACAGGAGAGGTCCCTGGGAAGGCTGTGCTGTCCTTCAAAAAGAGTGATATTCAGAATATTTAGTTAACAGCCAGTCCAGAATGGGCACTGACCAACCAGAACGGACATGGGCTGCAGACAACGGCAGTGTCAGGAAGGTATAAACCCGCTGCTTGCCAGTCTGCCCCTGAGCCCAGAACCACCGGCCCTGCTCATTCCCACGTCCAACCCTTGGGACCAGCAAGGCACCACATCTGCAGAACCCTTGTCTTATTCATGTGGCATCTGCAGGGACCAGCACAGGTCTGGACATAGAGCCAGAGCTCAGTAAAGGGATACGAGACAAATGAGTGGCCAAGAAGCTGTCTCTAGTCTGGCAGAGTCCCTGGTCTGGACGTGGAGAATGATGAAGGTGGGCCAGTCTTACTCTTGTGGCTCCCCCAGACTGATGGAAGAAACACAGTCCTGGTCTGATAAAGGACTGAGAGCTCTGCAGCCGAAACGAGCTCAGGAGCACTCAGATCCAGCCATAGGGCTCTCTGCTCCCTGGGGTGTAATGAGACAGAGGGGAGAAAACTGCCATCAGCCCTAACATGGAAGGGGCCAGTGTCCTTAGCAGGGGCCATAGGGCCCATGGCAGGGAGGAAGGCCAGCCACTGAGGCACCAGGGACAGAGGGCGCAAGACCCAAGGAAATGAATGCCTCAGCACCCCAGTTGTGTGAGCTCAAGTCCTAGCTCTGAACACTGGGGTCCAGCATAGGGGCGGTTCAGGCATGCGAGGGCCAGCACGAGCTAGTCTTGCAAAAGCTGCACAGAACTTGCTGGGGGAACCCCAGTTCTTGAGCTCTCTCCTTCAGGGAAGCCAACCTGGGGAGAGAAGGAAGAAAATTGTAATACACCAGCTGTTGATCTCAGTTTCACAACTATGCTATGCTGATGAAATTATATCATAATGTGGAAGTAGATGAAAATATCCCCATTTTATAGATGATGAAACTGAGGCTTGAAGAAGTAAAGCCACTTGCCCAAGGCCTCCTCACTCGAAAGCCAGGGCTCTTCTTATCATACATGTTTCAACAACAGGCATCAACAGAATGCTGGGTGACAGATACCTGTTTGCAGACACAGATTTGTGTCTGGTACCTGACTTGGATGAACCGAGGATGACAACTCCCCAGAGAGACCCAGCTCCTGCTTCTGTCATCCCTCACTCCCAACATAGACAACTACCGCCATCCCTGAGGAATCCCCAGGGAACAAGGAACAGAGGAAGCTTCTTCTGTTGCAGGGACACTTTCATCTACCTCCAGGCAGGCACCACTGGCTCTGTCCTATGTTCCCTCCCAGGTTCCTCAACTAAATATATGCACTTCCTGTTTGATTGGGAGCTGGCAGCCTCAGCAGATTCCAGGAGACTCCGGTAGAAGGGGCAAACCGAGGGCTGGTACACAGCCACCCGAATCCTGTCGCTACTGCAGAGAGGTGATTCCTTCTCTGAGCAGCCAGCCTGGCTGACACAGCTCTGCTCATCCTCCCCTGGCAGCAGCCAGAAGAGCTTGGGCCTCCTCACCCCTGCCATCCCTCAAGGCCTCACCCCTGCCATCCCTCAAGGCCTCACCCCTGCCATCCCTCAAGGCCTCACCCCTGCCATCCCTCAAGGCCTCACCCCTGCCATCCCTCAAGGCCTCACCCCTACCATCCCTTAAGGCCTCACCCCTGCCATCCCTCAAGGCCTCACCCCTGCCATCCCTCAAGGCCTGGGATCTCCCCAGCATCACCCATCCTGGGCTGGAGTGGGGCAGAGGGAGCACCAGGACAGGGACTGGTCAAACTGTGGCCCCCTAGACCATCATGTGTACCCTAATCATGGGGACAGGCCTCCCATCCCAACATGCCCACTCTTGACCAACTCTGCCTCCCAGGGACCCTGCCATCTCCCCTCAAACCAGTCCTGAGCTCCGACCTACCGTCATGTTCCTTTTGGGTAGAGGTTGCCTGGCTGAGGGACAGTCCTCCAGGCTTCGGGCCCCACGCCGATAGGAGCGCGTGCTCTCTGAGCTGGATGACAGGGAAAGGCAACGTGACCCCCTGCCCAGAGAGTCCCTTAGAGTGGGGAGAAGGGGCTCAGGGGTAGAGCAAGGCTGGGGACCTAGGATGGGTAGGTAGAGTCCACAAGTCCCCAGGCTGGTCCAACACAGGCCTCAGAGGCCTGGTACTGACTCCCAGAGAGTACTGGGGGTTTCTCCATGTCTACTCCCAAAACTCCAAGCTGAAAGGGTTTGCAAGGAAGGGAGGACTGGGTCCTGGGTTAGAGGTGTGGACAGAGTAAAGACCCCACTGACAGTCTCCAGAACAAGCCACACAGGTGGGACGAAGCCTCCACTCCAGCTTCAGCAGTCTGGGACCCAGACTCCTCCCCAGCTCTCCAGGCCTGGCTCAGGAGCAGGTGTGTGAAGGGGAAAGGGGCCCCATCACCCTGCACTGAAGGTCCAGCATTTCTGCATTAGTCATGGGCCTCAGAGCCGGAAGGTGTCGCCATATTCAGGCAGGCACCATTTAGAGATTAAGAAATAAATGGATGATCAGAGAGGTCAGGAGACTTGCCCAGGTTGCACAGCTGGACTCTCACCAACCTGAACTTGACGGGGGGATACATCTCCGCAGGGGTGGTTCCAGATGTCAGGCTGGGTGGGGAGGTGCCCGGGGGCTCCCAGAGGCCCTCTTCAGAGCTGGGTGGGGATTGGTTGGCAACTCCAAGTTCCACAGGGCTTGTGAGGCTGGAAGAGGAGGAGGCTGGACTTCCCAGGCTCTCCAGGGCCTCAGGAGGTTCTGAGTTTAGGCTCGGGGCTTCGGAACGATCTGGAATCAGAAGTGATAAAGACAGTACTTATCCCTCTGCTCAGTTTCAAATCAGTCTTTGGCCCCTAGATCTATCGTGGTCCTCTCCCCACTTCCTACTCCCCATCTACCTCTCCTTCTACTCTTTCCCATTATGCTGCAGCCTCACTCACCCATGACATTCACAACAGCCAGGGCCACAGTGATACACTGTTTTGCTTCTGCCCACACCTTCTCCTTAGTCTGGACTCTCCTGCTCACCCCTCAGGTTCAACTCAGGTGCTATCCCTACCAGGAAGCCTACCTAAACCTTCAGTCCCAACAGGACATGCTCCCTCCCAGAACAAGTCTGTTCATTCATTCAATAAACAGTTCTGGGGTGCAGCTGGTTAGCTCCGTTGGTTAGAGTGCAGTGCTCATAACACCAGAGTTGCCGGTTCAATCCCCACATGGGCCACGGAGCTGCGCCCTCCACAACTAGATTGAAACAACTACTTGACTTGGAGCTGATAGGTCCTGGAAAAACACACTGTTCCCCAATTTAAAAAAATTTAAACAAAAAAACAGTTCTGTGCTAGATGCTGGAGAAATAGTAGTCAACAAAACACTCAAAGTCCCTGTCCTTTGGGGATGTACATTCCATATCACATTGTGCCTCATGTCATAAGAGACTGCATTCCAGTTTTTATCCCCCCCACCTTGACTGTGTCTCAGTAACCCCCAAAGGACTCAAGACACAGTGGATGTTCAATAAATGCTTCTCTCTCTTTTTATTTAAGTGGAGCATTGACAAATTTGGAATAAGACAGACCTGGGTTTGAAGCCCACATCAGGGACTCATTAGCTGTGGGATTTTGGGCAAGTTACTTAACATCTCTGTTCCTGTACCTGTAAGGAAGAGATGATAACCCCTACCTGACAGGTGATTGTGAGGATGATATGGACTAACACATGTACTCTGAGCTCAGTGCCCCAGCACACAGTAGACCTTCAATGAATGGCATGACAAGCGTTTTTCTGGGCAGCCAACCATACCTCCACTGGCATGTCCAGCACGTCCTTGGACCGTGGTCCGAGAAGGGTTTTTGACTGGCAATGGTGGGGGGCATTCCTCACTCTGGCTCTGAGCAGCAGCTGGTTCCAGGCTGGTGATGGTCTCATAGGTCTTGTTGCTGATGTCCGTCCTCCCACTGGCCCAGCGGCCCTGGGCTTGGGGTTTCAGAGGGCAGCGCTGCTGGGGCAGCAGTGTGGGAGGGAGGACAGCTGGTTCTTCTAGTTCAACCCTGCCCCTCCCCCCACCAGGTCCCCTCTGGCTCTTTCCTTCTGCTCTCTAGAGGCCAGAAAGGCAGGGGCTGGGACCCACCTTCTCTTCCTCGTCCTCCTCACTGTCAGAGCCAGGCTCTATGGAAATTCTCCAGGAGTAGTCCACATGCAGAGGGAAGGCCAGGGTCCCAGCCTGGGCCTGCTCCAGCTGCCAAAAACAAAGCCTGGGCAGTTCAGAGGGTCGGGGCTCAGAGGAGAGAGAGGGGATCAGGGGCTATCCCCACCCCTTCCCTAGACCTCACCAGTTCCTCACACTCCTTGTGCTGCTTCTTCCTGGCTATGTCCAAAGCTGTTTCTCCTGCCTCATTCACTGTGAGGGGTAAAGTCAAGGGACATGGTCAGGTTCAAAGCAGCATCCTAGCTCAGAGGTTTAGATGGGCCTCTGGAATCAGGTTGTCCAGGTTTGAATCCTGGCTCTGTTACTTTCTGGCTGTGTGACCTTGGGCGAGGTCCTTAACCTCTCTGGGCCTTAATTTTCTCATCTATAAAGTGAGTATGATACTTGTAACTACCTGACCAGGTTGTTGTGAAAGTTAAAAGAGTTAATATATGTGTAGAACACTTGGCACATTACCAAGCACATGTTAAACAGTAAATGGCTATTATAATCACTATTATTCAGATTCAGCTAATATTGAGTTGGTTAGGTACTTTCAGAAACAGTATTTTATTTTACCCTCTTGGCAGGCCTACTAGATCAGTGGCATTATACCCATTTCACAGATGAGGAAGCTGAGGCTCAAGAGCAGAATAGACAAGCCCCACAGTCACAGAGATGGGCAGAGGCAAGCCAGCACTAGGGCTGAAGTCTGTCTGCAAAGTCCATGCTTTTGACCAGTGCTCTCTGTCTGGGAAATACCACAGGAGGGGTAGTCAGGAATGGGAGCCTGATGGAGGAGGTGTTCGAGCCCCACCTGCGCCAACCGAAGCTCTCCCCTTCAGCAGCAGCTTGAGGCAGTCGGGTTGGTTGTAGAGAGCAGCGTAGTGCAGAGCGCTGTTCCCATCAGCAGCCTTGGCATCCAGGTGACCACTGCGGGTGTGTGGTCAGGGAGGACGGATGGGGAACAGACAGGTCAAGGGGTCAATGTCAGTGGAAAAAAAGAGAAGAGGAGAGAAGGGAAGAGAGTGGGAGAAGAGCAAGGCAAGGGGGGCAGTGTGAGGACACGGACAGATGGACAGACGGCAGGGAGGTTCTCACCCATTTTGGATGATGAAATCCAGCAGGGGCAGGGAGGCCTGGTTGGCGACTCTGACAGCCAAGTGCAGGGCGAGCTCTCCAGGTGCCTGAATACACGTCCACACCTCTGAGTTTCCCCCCAGTTCACTTGCCCCCAACCCAGTGTTCCCCTCTTGAACTCTTGCTGCCCCGTGACACCTCCAGATCTGAAGCTGTCAGAACCCCTGAGAGATGAGACTGAATGACGGAACCTCGTGTTTGGGAGGAGGGTGAAAGATCATTCCTTCCTTGCTTGCTTGAATGATTCTGGCTCCTCTTGTTCCCCGTGGACAATGTTTCCCAAACATGGTTCTTGGCCCTGGACGCCTCCTCTCTCAGGGCCGTCCAGGACCCCTGCTAACCCTCATGCTTTCAGCAATCACCCACGTAGCCTGTGTCAAATTCTTACCTCATCTACATACTGCACTCTCACTGCCCACTGGACAGCCCCATAGAGATATCAGACAGCTCAAAGACATGACATCCAATTTTTGATGTCCAAACAGTCAGCAGCTCCTGTTGATTTAATCTTTCAAATGTCTCTGATATCCTCCCCCCCACCCCCCAGTTCACATGATGTTTGTTACTGGAAAAGCCATACAATGGCCTTCCCTGCTGTAATCTGACCCACCCGTACCCATTTCTAAGGTTATTCAAGGGGAAAAAAAAGATACTAACAATTTATTGCACACATATTATGCACCAGGCCCTTTACATATATGACTTAATTCTCACTTCGAAGCTGTGGGTGCTATCATCAACCTGTTTTACAGATGAGAAAATGAGACTCAGAGAAGTTAAGCCACCTGTTCTAGATCACACAGCTAGGAAAAAACAGAGCCAGGATTCTGGCTCAGGTCTGCTTGACTGAACTTGTACTCTCTTCATTTTATCCCTCTAATGGGCAGGGTTTGAACAGATGTCAGAAGTGGGCGGAGGGGAGTAATAGCTGGTCCTGGAGGAGTACTGAGGCATATGTGGGTTCAGGCGGGTTATAAGTGGCCCTTGGAGGGGGTTCTCACCTGCCCCTCAGGCCCCGGCAGCGGCTGTCCGAAGTCCTGCCCATTGGCAAAGGCCTCCAGTACCGACAGGAGGTCTCGGTTGCAAATGGCAGTCCAGAGTCTCTGAGGCTCGGGTATGGACCGCCGGGCAAACCTACGTTCTACATACTTGGCCACGATGTAGTCCCTGCGGGCGCTCCTGCCAAAGACAAGCGCAGGATCTCAGAGCAAAAACTATTTCCGCCCAGCTGACCCCTGGAATCATCCCACGGGAGGTACAGATATCTGTTTCTCCAGAACCTGTCCTGGACTCTTCCAGATCCGAAGTTCCCCTCTTCCCAGACTTCTAGTCCAGGATCCTTCTGAGACCTTGGGAGCTGGGGAAGCAGAATCCCCCAGCCAGGACACCCTCCATCTGAGAATCCCCTTACATGTCACTCTCAGCTGAGGGTTTAGGACAGCCGTGTGAGGGCAGCTGGGCCTCCATGACCTCATTGAAGCGTGTGTTCCCGATGTGTAAGGCCAGCTGAAGTGGCGGGAAAGTGGTGGTGTGAGACTGGGAGGTTAGGACAGTGCCCCTGGAGGACTGAACCCCCAGAGGCCCTGCCCTGATCACCCCCCTTTTCTGGCCTGTCTGGATCCTGTCCCACCTCGGCCCTGCCCCATTCGTTTCAAAAAGCTCTGACTAAGCCTGTCTGCCCAAGCCTCGCCCCCCCGATCAAACCACGCCCCGAATCCCCTCTGTCCCTGCCCTGCCCTCACCAACAACTCGGAGGGGCCCAGAAGGTCCAAGGTGAGGGACTGCATGCGCGAGAAGCGCACGCCCAGCTCGCGGTGGACGCCAGAGCACTGGATGCAGGTGAGCACGCCCAGGTTGGTGCTGAGCCACGTGGGGTCTGCAAACGATAGCGGCTCATGCCTGGAGGTGCAGGCCCCTCCCCTCCCCTTCCACCTCCCTCCTCGCCCAAGCCCCACCGGTCCCGGACCTGCAGCCCCGCAGTCGCAGCACTGGCCATTCCCAGGCCTGCTCTTCACTTCCGCAATGAGTAGCTTGGTGATGTCCTGGGGCTCCCCATCCAGCCCGGCGCCCCCCCAGGGCCCTGGGCAGCTGCTGGGCTCCCCGAGGAAAGCACTGCTCAAGGCTTCATCCTTGCTGTTCTGCAGCACTGACACCCACCTGCAGAGTGTATGGGGTGGCACGGCTATGATACCCACAGCTGTGGGGTCCTGTCCATCAGGCCCCCCTGCACCCACCCCCAGGCTGGTCATGGGGGAACACTCACGCCTCACACTCATGTTCATCCTCCGCCTGGAAGTGGTATGTCCTGTTGTCTGTCGGGAAAGGAGATGTCTGGCCCACAGAAGTCCTGCTGGCCTTCCCTGGGCCCAGGGATCCCTCACCCAATCCGCTGGGTCCAGATAGAGCTTTTGTTCCTATGGGGCCAGGGCGGGTAATGACAGTGGCCAGCAGAGGGGGCAGTTTCCCAGAAGTCACCTACAAAGTAGGATCCCAGCAAGGCTGTCTCTGTGCAGCCATTGTTCCAGGGTCAGGGGAGGTCTCCCAGGGCACAGGACCCTACCCAACTCAGAGGCAGGGTCTCCTCTGCACCTACTGTCACCACTCCACCTGGCCCCACAGCTTCCTGTCTGGTCTCCCTGCTCCCATCTCTCCCCTGTTCCCCAGCCTGTACCAGCGGCCAGATTGTTGTGCCTAAGGCTCTGCTCCAACCAAACCACTCTCCGGCTCCAAGACCCCCAACCCCCTACCCCTTGGTTCCCTACTGCCAGGAAATAAGGTCCAAACCTCTAAGAGGCATTCCCAGGCCACACCCCCCACTGTTTTTATGTGAACTCCACACTCTGGCCAAACTGGCCAGACCCACTCTCCTGCTTCCATGCTGTTCCTCGTGCCAGCTCTGTCTCCTGAAATGCCCTCTCCTTACTCTACTTCCTGTGTCCTTCAAGGCTAACCTCAAATGCTCTCTCCTCCAAGCAGTCTTTCCTGATTCCCCATAGCAGGGCAGGCCTTTCTCTTTCACCTTTGATGGTGCTAAATCTGCACTTCTCTTCTGACCCCCAGGAAAGCCTGCCACCAAAGGCTCCAAAGGATGAAAAGTGAACATTTTTAAGCAATAACAATTTCAAATGCCAAATCTCAAAATCCATTCAAATATGCTTTACAGAGAGGGTCTAGGGCCTAAGGAGTCTTTTGCCTGCTATGGCAGCTGTTTGATAAGTGTGGAATTGGACACAGGCTCCTAAATTATAGGCTCCAGAGAGCTGACAAGTCTCTTAGAGAAGCCCTGGGCAGTTGTGGGGGAGGGGCAGGGACTACTCACGAGTCACCAAGTCAAAGCACTTTTTCTCCTCAGGGTTTGGCCTCACTTGGCATGTCAGCAGGGTCAGCTTCACTGGGGGCCGGTTTATCTGTGGGAAATCGGGGTAGAGGATGTCCATGTTACCCTCCGGGCCTCCCAAACTCTTAGGCCTCTGTTTCCCAATCTGTTAAATGGGTATAATAATCTGGTTCCAGTTTATGTCTCCCCTCTCCCAGCACCTCGAGGATGTGGAGTATGGGCCCAGACTAGGTTGGGGGCTTTGGGTCCTATTCTTCCCTCCATAAAGGGTCTCTAGCAACCTGGATCTAGGTTTGAGGGCCGGTCTTAGAGGGAGGGCTTGACACTTGTCTGCTCAGAACACCAGGAGAGAGAACTCATCTTGCTCTGAGACCCTCCCCCGTCCAGGCCTCACCGTGCTGTGTGAGATGGTCAGGCAGCCATACTTGACTCCACACTTCCTTTTCTGCCAGACTCTTCGAATTCTAGGGCCCAGAGGAATAGAGAGACAGTGACCTAAGGCTTATACTTAATTCCCGTGTCAGAAAACAGAGTCCTGGACCAGGTCTGTAGTCCCATCTGTATGACCTCCAGCCACACCGCTTTACCTCTTCCGTTCCCTGACCCTTACATCCCCTACTTTCTAGGGCTCCCTGCTGAAGGGGGAGATGCAGCTCTGCCCTTAGGAAATTCCTAGTCTGATGAGGAAACAGGATTCTCTGGGAATCCTTATTCTAAAGGAGACCATGTGAGCTTGACCTCTGAGAGCTTCTGGTCTGATGGAGGAGACACAGCTCCCAAATTTAGTAAGCTCCTAGTCGGAGAGGCAGGACAGCCTTGTGACCGCAACAGATGAATTATGCTTAGAGACAAAACAAGATAAATATTGAGGCCTCCAAAATACAATTAGCAAATCCATGCTCCAAAGCTACTTAACACTTCTCCCGTAAGAGGTAAATATTAATTGATTTAACAGTTATTTTTCTCCAATAAAAGTTGATTAGAAAGTAGAGGCATGAACAAAACCCCTAAGGGCCTTTGCTTTCACAGACTGATTGTGTTACACCAGGGAGCGAGGCCCAGGTAACAGTTTCATTTCCAGACATAGTCAGTATATTGTAGAGGTTAAGAGTAAGGGCATGGAGACTGTCCAGGGCATAAGTGCTCAAAAAGTGTTAGCTGCTGTTCTTCTTCTTCTGTAAGTCAAGGACAACCAGCGATGCTTAGTTCATGTGCCCAGGACTGTGACGATTTTGCATTGCCAGAGTGGAGGGTCCTGGAACCCTCAGGGTCTACAGAAACAACACGAACAATTCCTTTGGGCAGCGACCCCAACCCTGTCATTTATTGGCTGTGTGGCTTGGGGCAAGTTACTTAAGCTTTCCAAGTCACTTACCCATCACTTTTCTTGTATAGAAAGCCCACCTTCTCAGTCCCAAACTGCTTGTTGCCTTGGTGCTGGTGGATGCTGTAGCCACCTCCTGAGTTCTTCCGGCTCAGATTCTCCTGTTCCTCAGACATGCAAAGGAGACCTCAGGGTGGGGAAGAGCCCCAGTCTGTAGGTGTCTCACTCAGGGAGACTTCTCAAGGGGACCCTCTGGGGCCTTCCTTCTCCCCACCCCCCCATGGTGGGTCTTGGGGGAAGGCATTCCTCCTGGGGTGATTCAGGGGCTGACCTCTCTGCTCTCGAGCTGCAGCGTCCCTCGGAGGGAGTCCCGGAGCTGGGTCAGCTTCTGTAGCTCTTCCTCCTGGGCTTGCCGCAGCTACGGAACAGCGAGCAGGACTCCGTCATCAACCAGCAGATGTGCCAGCTGCAGAGCCCAGACCCAGAGTAGCAGGGCAGGGGCCTCACTCTTTGGGCAGGAGCCAGCTCTTCCACACCCCCATATTCTCCCAGAAGGACAGGGGGCTTGACCACGTACCAAAGGGTAAGGCCCAACTTACTGCATGTACCGAGGCTGCCAGCTTCTCAATGAAGGGGGACAGGCTCTGAGCAGCCTTCCATCCATCTTGGAAGAAGCTGAGAGGTACCAGGCCAAACAAGGGACCAGAGAAATGAAAATGAGAGAAGAAGCGAGAAGTGTGGGAGAAGGTGCTCCAAGGATCACCGGGCACAAGAGTCGGATAGTCAAGAACAGGCACTCTGGAGTTAGCGTATCTGGGTCCAGATCCCACTTCCTAGCTGTGTGATCTTAGTAAATCCGAGCCTCAGTTTTCCCATCTGTAAAATGGGGATAATAACAGTCCCTGCTCACAGGGATGTTGGGAGGGGTCGAGTGAGATCAAGTGAGTCAAGTGCTTAGTGCCTGACATATGGAGAGTGCTCGGTAAAGAGCCGTAAAAAGCATTACCAACGATGTGCAGACATACCAGAGTCCTTGAGGGTCTGCCAGACACTGGGCTTGGGCCTTGTTCTATGTAGCCTAAAGGCTTAAGGGACAAGGAGCATGGGGGGGTAGGGTGGGGACATGGGGCGAAACCTACTTGTGCTGCGCGTGGAAGAACTTGATGAGGCTCTGCAGGAAATCAGGACCTTGCTTCATCTGGCTCTCCCCAGCTTTGAGCAGATACTGGGGGGCAGGAGGGGAGGCAGGGCAAGATGTGCCATGTGAGCAGAAGCTGAATCCTGGGGACAAGGGGCTGCAGTCCCCCTCCCAAGCTAATCTTCTTGGCCATGACTGAACCTGGTGACACCCCAAGGGCCATCCGGCCAGGACCTGAGTTGAGCCTGTGACTGGGCCCCTGGGGGTTAAGGAGACACAGACAGGAAGACACATCCCATCCCACCCTCCCCCTGGAGCACCCCTTACCTCACACATGTGCAGCTGGAAGACCCGCCGCTCTCTCTGTGTGTCCTGGGCCACCTCCCCAGGGCTCCCTCCTGTCACCCTAGCCCGGTCCCTCTCCTTCTCCAGCCTGGCCCTAGACCCCAAGGAAAGAGAGGCCTGAGCAACTCTTGCCAGCCCCGTTCATATCCCACCATCCCTACATGCTCCTCTGCCACGGGCACACGAGAGTGAGGGGACCCTCCTATGTGCCAGCTGTGTGGTGAGGCTGGGGTAAAATAGTGAACAAGGCAGGTTCAGAGAATCCACAGGCTCATGGGGGAGAAAGGCATGACTCAAACCACAGCTGTGAGGAGAGCGATGGGAGAGTACAATGGGGAACACAACCTTTTCTGGCTGCCCAGGAAGTGATGTTTGAGCTGGGATCTGATGTCTGAGAAGTTGCCTTGGAGCAAGCTAGGGCTTCGGAGGAGGATCAGAGCATGTGACGGATGGAGGCAGGAGGGGTCACGAGCCGAGATGGAGAGGGAAGTGGTTCTAGGTGAGGTAAAGAGGGGACAGACCACGCAGGGCCTAATTCAGACCCTGTCAAGGTTCTTGGTCTTTATCCCAAGAGCAATTGGAAGGGTTTGAAGGTTTTTATGCAGGAAGGTGATGGGCTCAGAGAAAGGCCAGCTGGGAACTGGGGAGACCCCTTCGGATTTTGTTGGAAGGGATTTAGGACCATGGAGCTTCCCATTTAAAGCTTAGAAAACCTTTGTTCTTTTCTTTGTAAGTGAAGGCAGACAGCGCTTCCTTTCCTTGTAACTCAGAGTAACCTGGGCCTTCCTCCGGCAGATCTCGAGGGTTGGCAGTTTTCTGTCTTTGGGGAGGGGTGGAACTGTGTGTAAATGGTTTCCTGGAAATCCCACACTCATGAGACCACCCACTCCCGGCAATGAGAGTGTGTCTACATCTGAGGCTGGTGCACATGACCACGGATCCCACACAGAGACATCTCACTTAATGGTTCTGCGTTAAGTAGGTGCCAGCCGTGAGCAGAGCAGACAGATATGGGGATACATTACGAGCTGTATTATTTCCTCTCTCTGAGCCTCAGTCTCCTCATCTGGAAAATGGGGACCCTTATCTGTACCCAATGAGATAAAGTATGCAAAAGACTTAACACACAGCAGACACCACAGCTATTATTATTATAGGCCCTTCTAAGTCTCAGTTTTCCATCTATAAACTGAGGAAGCAATGGCCTAGAATGAATTATTGGGTCTCTTCTGGTTCTCAAGCTCCAGGCCTTACTGAGGCCAGACCTCAGGGACAGTTTATATGCAGAATCTGTCCCCAGAGCAGTTTCTCAGCCTTGGAACTACAGACATTTCGACCAGATAATTCTTTGTTGTGGGGGTTGTCTTGTGCATGTAGGATGTTTAGCAGGATCCCTGACTTCTAACCACTAGATACTAATCTCCCCAGTTGTGAAAACCAGAAACAGTCCGCTGAGGGTGAGGGTAGGGTTGCAAAATCATCCCGGGTGAGAACCACTGTTTTAGAGAGGGGTTCTGCAAGCTTTTTTTTTTTTTTATTGGTTTTTTTTTTTTTTAAGATTTTTTATTGGGGAATTGAGGGAGGGGAACAGACAAGTTGCTGCCCTTTTGTTCTTCAGTCTAGTTATGGAGGACTTCGCTTCACTGGCCCATGTTGGTATTATCATTGCGCTCTTCCCAGGTGAGGCAGTCACTCGCCGGCCATTGCACAGCCGCTCACGGTGGCTCATGGAAGCTCACGGAAGCTCACGAAAGCGCACACCCACTGCCAGCCAGCCCCACTGCAGCCTACGCCGTCGCCAGCGACTCACAGCAGCCCAGCTCCAGGTTGAACTGTTGTTCACCATCTTAACTGTAGAGGGCGCAGCGTCACTGGCCCTCATGTGGGATCTGAACTTGGGCCCTGATGCTCAGACCTGGCATCCCAAGCCAGCTCTTAACCAACAAGCCACTCAGCTGGCCCAGGCTTATTTTTTTAAAAAAACCTTTTCTCCTAAGTGGTTAAGTTTCATTCCAAGGGGGAGTTTGTGGCAGGGCAGTTCGTGGAGTTGGGGTGGTGACTGGCTCTGTGAACTGGGCCTGGGGATCAGGGCAGATGCTTCTTTGGGGATCTGAGGATGAGCAGCAGAGAGAGGGGCAATGGCTGGGACAAGCCAGCTTCCTAAGGAGGGCAGGAAACTGAGTGGGAGAGGAGCTGGGAGATGGCAGGGGACTCTCCCAAGTATACATTGTTACTATATCTCTCAACTGTGAAAAATGAAAAATAAGCTAAGTGTTTATCAATAGGAAGTAGTTAAATCAATGGTGCTATGTCCCTAATATGGGAATACTATGAAGCTGTTAAAAAGGAAGAGAAGAATCTATATATCCTGGCATGGAAAGACGTCTGTCTGCTCCAGAGTGAATGGACAGAAAGGAAGCTGCCGTGTAGCACAGTGGCTAGAAATGTGGATTCTGGATTTGAATGGCGGCTCCCTCGCTTGCTTAACCTTTATACATCTTTCTAAGCTTCAGCTTCTCCATTTCAAAAATGAGACTAATACTGTCTAGTTCTCAGATGATATATAATTGCATGGGAAACAACATTTAGTACAGTCCCTGGCACATGGTAAGTCCTCAATAAATGGTAGGATTATGATGATGCTAACGATACTGATAATTATAATAACTATTGGTGATTCTTTTAGATCATTTTTTTTTAGCATAGGGTACTTCCTTATTTATTCATTTAATATGTTTAATACAGGGCCTAGTGGAGATGAAAGGACAGAAACTAGTGGGCTCAGGATGAAGATAAGCTGTAAAGTACCATCCATGGCTTTGTGAGTTACCATAACTCTGTCCCTCAGTTCTGACGGCCCTGCCCTCCACCTAAACAAAACTACCTGCCTTTTCTGCCACCTCTGTGCTGACACCGTCACTTTGTGTCTCTATTATCTACTAACACAGCTCTCTTCTCGTTTACAAGCCAGTGGGATCCACTAAGGCAGAGATTGTGGTGGTGTTTTTCTCCTCACTACTTACCTATAAATTGGGGATAATAACAGTACCTTTCCCTGCCAAGGGGGATAAATCTGATAACAGATGTCAATGGCTGATCTTAGTGCCTTGTACAAAGGAAGCTCTTAAGTATAAGCTGCTATTATTACTAATTACTATGTTTAAGCATTAAATTTTGTGCTGGGCACTCTGCTAGACCCTTCACACACTAAAGCAGTAACCCTGTGAGGCAGGAATCATTACCCCATTTTCCAGATGAGAAGTCTGAGGCTGAGATAATACATCACTTGTCCAAGTCTGTTAAGTAGTAAAGCAGGAGTTGAACCCAGGTCTGTTTGGTGCTAGAGCCCTGGGGACTGCACTGGTAACCAACACGGTGCTCAGATTGGTTCCATCCCTCCCTCCTTGCCCGGCTGCCCCAGCTGGTGACAGTCACAGTGTCTTTTCTGATAGATCATGGTCAGGGAATACTTGACAGATGATGAGGCTGAGACCCAGACAAGGGAAGTGATTGCCCAAGATGCCAAGCTGGCCAGGGGAGTGCTAGGAGCAGAGATCTGGCTCCTGCGTCTCGGCCCCTTGCTGTGTTACTCTGGCCCAAGTTCTGGCTTAGGAAGATGGCCAGTGAATACTTAGTGAACGGCAGTGCCAGGTGCTTTATACGCACTGCACTTATTTCATCCCCACATCAACCCTGCAAGGTATGACTGGGCCCCATTTCTCAGATGAGGAAACAGATCTGCACATGGAGCAGCCTAGATAAACTTGGCCTCTGCACAGGGCCTGGGATGCCTTTCTCAGCAGCCCCAGGTGGAGAGGGGAACCCTCCTCCGATATGAACAACCCAGGGATGTGACTCCTGGTGCTATTAGACGCTATCAGGGCCCTGGGCCCTTCCAGCTGCTGCCAAGACTGGTTTGGTAAGAATGACGTGGAATTATTCATCAATTCATGGCTCGTCAATATCTAGCTGTATCTGGAGCCCTCATGAAAAGGCATGCACCCAGATGCCTGTGCCAGGACATGTAGCTCAGCCTATGTAACATGGATGGCAGGAGCCAGGAGACCCTGGAGCAGAGCAGGAAGAGCACTGGACTCAGAAGTTTTGGGTTCTAGTCCAGGCCCCACTGATAACTCACAGCATAACCCCAGCCAAGCCCCTTTCCCCGTCAATCACACCGAGTCTTTTCTTTAGATGAAGCCTTACAGGCAAGCTCAATATATAAAGCTGGTAAAAGCAGAGCTGCTTGGGGACAGTCAGCAGGGTAGAGTTTATTCTTTCCATTGGGTAACCGAGGTCCCGAAAGGCCAAGGGCTTACTTAGCCAGGGTAACTCAGGAAGATGAAGGCCACGTGACCCACATCGAGTCATAAGGAGACAGATAGCCCGCATGTCCACACCCCTCCCTGGGCCTCTTACGGCAGCAGATGGCCACGCCCATGGCAGCTCCCACACCCATGACCACAGGGTCTACACCCACACTGGGCTGGTAGAGGGAGAAGTCTGGCCTTCCTTCAGACTCGAGGAGGTCCCCATGGCCCTAGAAGGCCGGGGGACAATAAAGCTCCAGGGTCTGCTTCTTGGAATTGATCCTACAGAGATAATTATGGGTGGGAGCAAAGATTTAGTTTGCTAAATCTTTGGTGGATGAAATACATTTGTGGATTATGCGGGCACAGTGGGCACCCATTGAAGTGACATTCTATAAGAATATGTCACGGTGTAG
The DNA here is from genome assembly GCF_001890085.2 of Hipposideros armiger. Lineage (NCBI taxonomy): Eukaryota > Metazoa > Chordata > Mammalia > Chiroptera > Hipposideridae > Hipposideros > Hipposideros armiger. The sequence goes on from NW_017731488.1 coordinate 29,302, forward strand.
AGAGATGGTCACGATGCATTTTTGAGTGAGAAAAAAATGAGACAAAACTGTATGATTATTACGATCTCAGTTTTGTAAAAATATTTCTTTTTTATATAGAAAAATGGCTAGAAAGATGTTAATACTTTAGGCTTGGAAATTAAGGATTTTCCTCCTAGTTTTGGGTAGTCCTCCCCCTACCCTCTGCTTCTTTTTAATCAATAAAATTACTGGGCTACCCACACCATGGGGGGGAAAAAAAAAAAAGGAAATGACAGAGAAGTACGAGATACTTACCACGTGACCCTAACCCTCTCTTAAGGATGATTAATTTTTTTCTTTCACTTCACACTCTCTGAGTTATTCTAAGGAACATGTACTGCTTTTGCAAAATACAAGACAAAAAAGATTTACAAAGAAGAGCAAACAGTGCTCTGAGGTACAGTGGGCGTGGCTAGGCCCTGGCAGAGGGCTGGGCTGGGACCTGTACAGAGTCCAGAAGGCAGAGCCCGTCTCTGCTCAGGGGGAGTAGGTCGCTGGGAGCCTGAGGCTCCTTCCTTCTCCATGTCATCCGAGGTGCACACCAGAGGCCTGGGTATGACATCAAATCCCTTTCCTCCTCTCTGTCCAACCAAATGTTTATAGATACCACCTGGTGTTGCAAAAAGACGATCGAGGAGCACGAACCTCAGTTCTGCCTCTGCCTAGCTGTGTAGCTTTGGGCAAGTTCCTTAACCTCTCTGAGCCTCCAATTCCTCCTCTGTTAATTGAGATACCGTACCTCCCTCACAGGACTGGGTGATTGTGAGGGTTACATGACCAGCATATGGAGATGTTCAGTAAACGGTAGCTCCACTCCGTCTCCGCCACATCTGACACCACCAAGCGGATGGGTCTCTGAGAGCAGCATCTTGGGGTCCCTTCACAATAGCTCCTCTTTGGTGGTCTTGTAGCCCAGCCTCTAGACTCCCATCAGGCCTGGGCATAAACCACTCCCATAAATGCCTCTATAGAGAGCGACATATCATGCACTTTGGCGCAACATGTCCTGACAGCATTTAGGTTCTTCCTAAATCCAGCCTCCTGCTACAATATAAACATCACTTTCCTGGACAAACCACCCAGACCGCAGCCACTTACATTTTGGCTTCATAGTCCTTCCACGCCTTCTCCAGCTGCTTTTTGGAATCCTGTGGTTTAAAAAGTACAATTTGCCTAAAGAGGCACTTGGGGTCTGGAATCAACAGTACACTTTGCTACCCTAGGGGACCCTGCTTGTGTGCTCCCCTATGCTGCTCAGAGCCTTACTCAAACCAATCCCTGCTCCCATAGCACTGACTGAAAACCTGTGGGGAGATTTTGGGGGTCTGCCCTGAATTGCCTCCCTCAGAAGATGGAGATGACCATGGGGATGAGGATAGAGGTATGAAGGTCAGACCCCCTCCCCTAACTTTATCCAACTGTTTTCTCCTGCCTGGTATTAGATCATCCTCTCAGCAAGAAGGGTACAGATAGAGGAACATATGCACAGAGAGGCTAAGACGTCTACCCAAGGCCACACAGCAAACCAGTGAGACCTGGCTGGTCCCTGGCCTAGTTTGCCTGGGCTGGCTGCTCACACCCGTCAGAACAGCCCTGACTTCCAAGGTGTCCCAGTCATCCAGGTGAAAAAGCCTGCCTGTCTGGTTTGGGTGGTTCCCAGTCTGGTGTCCAGCCTAGAGCAAGAAGGGACGCCTCTGGGGGAAGGACAGCTCCTCCCCTGGGCTTTCTGGGGCAGCCTTCCCAGGGAGTTTGTTCTGTTCCTTTCTTTGGGCTCTACTCTGCCTAAGCCAGGCGCTGCCAGGTGCAAAGTGAGCAGCAAAGCATGGGAGTCGGGAGCTGGGATCCCACACTGCCTCCTCCACTGACTAGCTGTGCAAACTGTAAGCAAGTTACCAAACTCTCTGAGCCTCAATTTCCTCAGCTGCAAAATGGGATAATAGTACTATAGAACCCACCACATAGGGTTGTAAGAATTCAACAAGCTATTTCACATCAGGGCCCTGGGCAGACAGGTGAGCCATCCTAGGCTGACCCCAGAGCCTATCCTTCTGAGAGTCAGGAATATGGAGTCAGACTCCCACCATGACAGCCTCGCTTGGCCTCCCCCATGGTGTCTCCTGCCTACCTCTTTCTTGCTCCATCCCACCACCTCTGGGTACCCCCCCAAACCCCCCCAAACAGAAACTTACCTGTCGCCCATCCCTCAGCTGTCCCTTCAACAGACTGTCCAGGGGGAAAGAGACGATGTTGTTCAGGTTCTGAACCTAGAAAAAGCAGAGACCCCCACACCCCACCTTGGGTGACTGTCTGTCCAGCCCCAAGGGGCTCGGGTACAGGGAAGCATCAGGAGACAAAGGACAGTGCTGGGGGTCAAGGAGACAGGGGAGAGGAAGATGAGAAGGTGGAAGGGTAGAAGGGGATGGCAGAGTTGGTCTCCCATAAAAGCTGTCACCCCGCCTCTGACTAACTCAGCCTCAGCACCTCGTGACCCAGGAGCATCACGGTCAGTCCCGTGTCTGTTCCTTTGCTAGGAGCACCCTCCCTCCCCTCTCTCTCTGAAGTCCTCCTGTTGTTTCTGCCTGGCTAGTTCATTGTCTCCCCTTTAATGTGGGGAACGCTTTCCCTGTGGTCACATGGAGTGAACACAGGAGTCAGAGCTGACCAGCGTGCGGGCTATAGTGATTGGATCAGGAACAGGCACATGACTCAAGCCAGCCAATCAGATCCTTCCTGGGACTTTTCTGCCAAAGTTGTGAGAGAAAGACTTCGTCTTTCTTCTGGTAAGATGTGAACCTGGGCCCGCTGGGCCATCTTTCCCACTCAGCAGAGACAGAGAGAAACTAAGAAAAAGAAGGAGCCATGAGAACCAGTCCAAGAAAGCCTGGAGGGAGAGAGGCTTTTTCCAGCCAGGCTTATGCTCAAGATGCTGGAGCCAGACAACCTGGGTTCAAATCCAGCTGTATGACCTCAGGCAAGATGCATAACCTCATGTCCTAGTTTCCCAGCCTGTGAAGTGGGGACAATAGTGAAACCAACCCCACTGAGCTGTGCTCCAGGATTAAATGAGTTAGTACATGTGAGTCACTGGGAACCAGGCCTGCACATGGAAAGAGCTTGTATCTTGCGTGGCCCCAAGAAGCGGACTCGGAGGATAGGGGGAAAGGCAGTCTCTCAGAAAGGAACCTCAGGCTCCTGGGCCCCCGTGCAAGAGCTGAGGGGCTTGTGGAGGCGAGGCAGGGTCTAGGCTTTGAGGACAAAGCAGATGTGCTTGGGAAAGCAGAGGACAAAGAGGGCGGAGGGGAGGCGGTGGCGCAAACACAGGAACCCCAGAGTCTGCTCTCCCTTCTCCCAAACCTCCTCCAGGAAGCCCGCCCTGGTGTGGGGCTCTTCCCCACTGTGAGACACCCCCCGCCCCCCACCCACTCCTGGGAAGTCACCACAGAAGACAAAGAGGAGGGTGAAAGACAGACAGAGAGAAGTCAGAGAGGAAAAATCATGCAAAAGATAGGTCAAAACTGGATAGGGACTTCAGGTCATGGGTCAGAGGTCAAGGGACACTAGAGTCCAGGAGGATTCCGGGAGAAGGCTGGAGACCAACCCTTTCCCTGTCAGGTTCTTAAGTTCACTAGATTTACCCTTAGCCTAGGCTAGGGCCTAGTTGAGAAAGGATCAGGGGCCTCACCAGGTTCTTGAAGAGTGCAGCCACTTCACGGGTGAACACAGCCAAGTTCAGGAAGCCAGTGGACAGCTCATGACTGTTTTGGGACAGGTGGCTGTTGCCCAAGGACTCCACAGCCTCTCGGTACTGTTCCTCGTTCTCCACGTGGCCTGTGGAGGTAGGGAAGGGAGCTCAGCGTTAGCTCCGGGCTGGGCTGAGGAAGGGGCTGCCTGGCCAGAGCGGGCATCAAGCAGACTCACTCACCAAGGCCGGAGCTGTGGATCGCCCGCATAGCCTTCTTTATTCTCTGCAGGATGGCCTGGTCTCCTTCCAGACTCTGGAAGCAAACATGGACAGAGGTTCAGGGATGCTCAGCTGGGAGGGGTGCCTGACTCCACGATCCCACCCTCCAAACACACACTAAGAGTTTCCTCCCTAGCGTCCCCCTGCACCCTTCTCCAAACATAAAGAGACCACTTTCTTCCACCCAGACCATGTGGGAACCATAGACCAGTCACAGCACTCCAGGAGGACCACAGACTTCTCCCCAACTCCAGCGCAGGCCAGGTAACGGTGGCGAATCCACAGCATGTGGCACGGTGGGGTATGCCAGACCTGGCTTGAATCTCGGCTCTGGCACTAACTAGTGTGTCAACCTAGACACATCTTTTAAGTTCTCTGAGCCTTGGGTGCCTTGTCTGCAAAATGGGAATGGTACTGTGGACTTATGGAGTTGCTGAATTAATGATTTGATGAATATGTACAAAATGCTTTGTAAAAGACCAGAGGAGAGAACATGGACATCTCTATATTCTCAAAAGACACAGCTTGTTTCCCAAGTCCCAGGCTCAATAAGCAGCTATGTGGGGTGGCCGGTTAGCTCAGGTGGTTAGAGCATGGGCTCATAACACCAAGGTTGCCGGTTCGATTCCCACATGGGCCACTGAGATGTGCCCTCCACAACTGGGTTGAAACAACTACTTGAATTGAAGCTTATGGATCCTGGAAAAACACACTGTTCCGCAATTTAAAAAAATAATAATGAGCAGCCATGTGAGGAGGCGGAAGAGGCAGAGGCAGGACACCATGGATGGGCGGTGAGATGAGAGAGGGCAGAGGGGGCACACTCAACCCCCCGTGGAGAGAATTGTAGGGTGACATCAGGCAACCCCTAAGTCCAGGGACTGCAGAACAAACAGCAGGCTGCCGGGAAGGCCAGAAACTGATGGCGAGAAGCAGGCCTCACATGCCCCAGCTGGGCTCAGCCTGATGGAAACCTCCCAGACACATCCCTCTTTCAACCGGGTGTGGAAGCTGCCAATCTCATGTAGCCCTTATGAAATACATAGTCAACATGGGATGTCTAGAATGTTAGGACTGCCAAGGGGCCCACAGAGCCACCGATGAGGAAACTAAGGCTGAGTGGGAAGGCCATGCCCAGAGTGAAACAGTGGGCTGGAAGCAGAGCTGGGTTTTCAAGAATGCCCCAGGACAGTGCCCCATCCACATACATGGCCCCGCCCTGACCCCAGCCCCACCTGTTTAGTCTAGTGACTAAAATGGGATCAGAGCTTCATCTCCAAAGAGTTACTTCAATGTGACAAGAGTTAACAAACACATTTGGAATGGTACCTACGAAGATTCTAAACGATGCTCACAGGAGGTCATGCACAGGGCACGCAGACCTCGGAGGCCACGTGGAGTGTTCTGGGAAGCCTCTGGAGGGAGGAGGTTGGGTTTTGAAGCCCAGCTCCACAGCCCAGATGCTCTGTGACCTTGGGCAAGTTGCCTATTCTCTCTGAGCTTCCTAAACAGCTATTTGTAAAATGAAGGCTAGAATGCCTACCTGTCAGGGTTGTTATGAAGATTATTTTGGGTGCGATGATGCACATAAAGGGTTTAGCATGGTGCTGAGCAGAGAGTGTCCTCAAAGAATAGTACCTGTGATTGTTATCAGCAGCTGCTGCTGCTGATGCTGATCAAAAGGCCCATTTTCTATACAGATTAGAAACCTAGTATTCTCCTCCCTGAGTATGACCTTGAGACACTTGCATGTTTGGGACCAGTGGAGGCCCATCCCAGGGCTGAAGAAAGAGAGTCAGGGAATTAGGGAGGTTGATAATTTGAATCAGCTAAAGAACAAAGACACTTCTTACTGGAGAGACAAAGATAAGAGGAGAGAAACATGGGCATCTCTATAGTTCCCAGAGACCCAGGTGGGGAAACACATGTTCACCAAAGCCCTTGATCCCCTACTTGAAACTTGAAAAGGAAAAGCTAAGAGGTGATTAAATTAAAGAGTTATGGCTTCACTCCAAAAGATAGTGAAGGCTCAAGCTATGAACAAATTACAAAAAGATTTAGAAAACTCCCTAAAAGGCAGGTCCGTGTGCCTAGCATACAGAAGGTGCTCCAAATTGTTTACCTAAATGAATAATGGTTTGCAAAGTCCTAGGACACGGACCTGAAAGGACTACGTCCACGCTTTAGATACCTTTTGGGGAGTCTTCCCATCGTATGACACCCATTCTCTGAAAATTGCCCTCCTCCCCTCTAGAGGTGAGCCCTTGCCACCTTGTTTGTTCTAGCAAGACTTGATTGACCAGGGTGGACATTTGACCTAACCTCGCCAATCAGCTTCTCTCTCCAAGGAATTCAGAATTGGGCTCTGGGAAGCTAGCTAATGGACTGGAAGTGCTTAAGTTGGGATGTCTTTCCCATCATGTGCAAAGAGAAAAGAACAAAGCAGATTATGTAGAAAGAAGCATGAGACCCGTGCTGCCACAGAACAGTAGAAGAAAAGAGCTGTCCTTGTTTTTGGAAATTTACTAGATCCTGCACCCTGAGGGGCCCTTCCATACTTTTTGTCCTTGGGTCTCCATGAAATCCTCCTGAATCCACTCAACAAATTTCCTTTAGTGCTTACAAGCTAGTTTGAGAGAATCTCTCCTCCCTGCAGCATGGCACAGACCACTGGCTGGCTCCCAATGTCCATTCTCTCTTCTCCCTTAGCAATAAGTACCCTGATTTTTTCAGATGGCCATTAGTCACTGAGAAGAAAGACTACATTTCCCAGCCTGCCTTGCAGATAAATGTGGTCATGTGACTAAGTTTTGGCCAATGGAATGTAATGGATATTTCATTGTTATGTTAGCTTCCAGAGAGTATTCTTAAAAGGAATACTATTAGAATGGCCAAAATTCAAAACACTGACAACACCAAATGCTGGTAAGGATGTGGAGCAACAGGAACTCTCATCACTGTTGGTGGGACTACAAACTGGTACAGCCACTTTGGAAGACAGTTTGGCAATTTCTTACAAAACTAAACATATCCTTACCATATGATCCAGCAAGTGTACTCTTTGGTCTTTACCCAAATGAGTTGAAAATTTATTTCCACACAAAAACTTGCAATAGATGTTTATAGCAGCTTTATTCATAACTGCCAAAAGTTGGAAGACAATGGAACATTAGTGTTAAAAAGAAATGAGCTATCAAGCCACAGAAGACATGGAGGAAACTTAAATGCATATTACTAAGTGAAAGAAGCTAATCTTAAAAGGCTCCATAATGAATGACTCCAACTATATGGCATTCTGGAAAAGGCAAAACTATGGAGATGATAAAAAAGATCAGTGGTTGTCAGGGGTTGGGAGGAGGGAGGAATAAACAGGTGGATTTTTAGGGCAGTGAAACTATTCTGTATGATACCATGGCAGTAGATACATGTCACTACACATTTGTCAAAACTCACAGAATGTACACCATAAGAGTGTACCCTAAAGCAAACTATGGACTTTGACTGACAGTGATGTGTCAGTGTAGATTCACTGATGATAACAAAGGTACCATCCTGGTGTGGGATGGTGATAGTGGAGCAGGCTGTGTATGTGTGGGGCCGGGGGGTATATGGGAACTCTCCGTGCTTTCCACTCAATTTTGCTGTGAACCCAAAACTGCTCTAAAAAATAATGTATTTTTATTTAAATAAAGAAAAGAATAAAAAAGAAAGGGAGGGATGCCTTCTGTCACATCTTTCTCCTGGCTAGAATGCATTTGTGATGGCTCGAGCTCAGGCAGCCATTTTGAACCATGAGGTAGAAGCCATGTATTATGAATGGTGAAACAATAAAATTTCTACCTTGTCCCTGGTGATTGGGGAGCCACCTTAACATCCCTGGACTACTTATTTGTAGACTTCTTTTATATAAAAGAAAAATAAGTGGCTATCTTATTTAAGCTACTGTCCTACTGGGTATTCTGCCACTTGTAGCTGAACCTAGCTCTAACTGGTACAGACAGGCAAGTTACCCATAAACTGTCCCTTGATGCCCTGTCAGACATGTATTAGGAAACGGCTCCCTATTGCTCTTAGTAGCCAAGATTCACACAGTTATTCACTCATTCATTCAGCTAGTTATTGAGTGCCTGCTACATGTTCAAACCCGTAAAAAACCACAATCTCAGCTTTCCCCGCTGCCACAGAGTAGGGCAGGGCAGAGGCTTGCATGCATTCAAGATTCGGCTCCATCCATAACCCATGGCCATGGCTGAGGAAGGCATTGCTGCTGGAGGTGTAATGGACATTAATACTGCTTTATAAGAGGTGCTTAAGACCGCCCTCATCCATGATGGCCTAGCACGTGGAATTCACGAAGCTGCCAAAGCCTCAGACAAGCGCCAAACTCATCTTGGGCTCGCATCCAACTGCGAAGAACCTATGTAGGTCAAGTTGGTGGAGGCTCTCTGTGCTGAACACCAAATTAACCTAATTAAGGTTGATGACAACAAGAAATTAGGGGAATGGGTGGGCCTCTGTAAAATTGACAGAGATGGAAAAACCCATAAAGTGGTTGGGTGCAGTGGTGTGGTGGTTAAGGACCATGGCAAAGAGTCTCAGGCCAAGGATGTCATCAAGGAGAACTTCAAATGTAAGACACGAACACACGGACCAGGCTTTTGTTTTTCAAAAGATAAAAAGACACAATCTCAGCTCTTAGGGCATCACCATCTAAGGGAAGAAAACTGCCAAGTAAATAGACACTTGCAATGCAGTGGGATTAGGACTACAATGTTAGATGGGGAACCCAGGGTAAGCAGAGCCATGTCTGCTTGGGAGGAGCAGAGAAGGCCTCCTTTAAGCTGTGATGCTTGACTCTAGGACTGGGCAGGCAGAAAAGGGACTAAGAGACTGTACTGTGAGGGGGTGTGGGAGCGCTGGGTATAGTGGTAGGATTGCTAGAACAAGGGAGGCTTGCTCTAGGAAGAATAGGCAAGGAGAGGAGTATAGTTTGTTTGTTTATTTGTTTGTTTGTTCATCCATTTCATTTGTTCATTCATTTATTCATTTCAACAAGCATCTATCGGTACCTCTTTTCGCCACGCATGGTTCCTTCCATCAAGAGGCTCAGACATATAAACACACAAACGCCTGCAGGGGGCACAAGAGGGTAGAATCCTAATTACCCTCTTTTCAAGAAAATACAGTAAAACCTCGGATTGCGAGCAACTTGTTTTGGGGGTGTTCCGCAAGACGAGCAAACTTTTCTAATACATTTTAACGTGGTAAACGAGCGATGTCTTGCAATATGAGTAGTTTGTTTCCGGAACAAATTATGCTCGCAAACCAAGGGATTACTGTATCTGAAAATCATTCACACTGGGCTATAAAGGACTGATAATACCTATCCTCTGTGATATAATGGGGCAAAGATTTAAGCTAAAGAAACACAGTTTTAAGGAAACTGTGATCACAGCCTGGGATGAGAAGGTATTTGGGGAAAGGCACAGAGGTACCCAGAACACCTGTAATGATGCTATTATAAGCATGATGAGTCACAAGTTGAGATTCTAACCCCAGTCTCCCCAAAACTATCTTCCCGGGAGAGACTAGCCCAGCCAGTTCTTCAAACCTCCTCTTCTTTGAAATGGGAGAAAAATAATATACTATGGGGAGTGGAGGGGGTGGAAAAATCCATTCTCCACTTAACTCAGAGTCACTGTGAGGTTTATATGAGATCGCAGATGTGTGCCAAGGCTTAAGGCATTTGGAAAATATGAGTATGATTCGTACTGTGGTTTGTTTTCTGCTTCTGTGTGAGATCAACTCTTATTCCCCAGGCCTGAGCCTGAATAGATTAGGAAAACCAAAAATCAGTCGCTGGATTCGGGTGGGCCCATTTAATCCCCAGGAGTCAGTCATCCTCAAAGTGGGGTCCCTCAGCCATTAGCATCAGCATCACCTGGGAACACGTTAGAAACGCACATTCTCTGGCTGAATCAGAAAATCTGGGTGTGGGGCCTAGCAATTTGTGTTTCAACAAGCCCTCTCGGTAGTTTTAATGCAGCTAAAGTTTGGGAATCACTGGTTGACTTCTACCCTTCAGAGACGCAGTAAATCTTCATTGCTAAAAGTAGGGGCTGGCCCCAAACTACCTGGTTTTGAATTTCAGCTCCACTTTGAATTTCAGCTGCTATGTGACCTCTCTGTGTTTCAATTTCCCCATTCATAAAGTTAGGGTGATAAGAGTCCCTACTATGCGTATATAGGGTTTTGGGGGAGAGTCAATGAATTCACATAGGTAAAGTGCTTAGAACAATATTATTTGAAGCTAATAATGTTATCTACTTCAAAATGAAACTGAATTTGGTTTAGGAGTTTCTCACCTTTCCTTGAGCTAATTAAAGATACCTCCCCCATCCCCCAGTGATCCTACTCAGCAAGATGTGGGAACCACAGGTGCAGAGGGGCCACAGTGAAACCTCTGCCACTGGGCAATCACAGAGAAAAGATGTTACATGTCCCAAGTGCCTGCTGTGCCAGGAACATTACTTGTCACTCTCCCAGCCACCCTTTGAGGTAGGCATCAACATTCACATTTTATAGATGGAACTGCCAGGGGAAGAAACATGTCCAGGTCATACAATACTGAACAGTGGCGGAGTTGTAATTTAAATCCAGGTCTAGCCAATCCAGGGCCAATGTGATATCCACACCACCAAGCTGCTTCACAAAGGTTAGGGGACACAGCTTCTTTGATCCTGGGACTTAGATCTGCCACTGAAACTGAGCCCCAACTCTACCACCTCTACCATATCCTCTCATGATCCTCACAAACTTAGGGGAAGAAAGAGGGAGATAGAGAGAAAGACCCATCCAAACAAAGCAAGGTTGACAGCAGTGGTGGGCCCCAACGACTAACACGCCAAGGGCTATTCTACTGAAGAGAAAACAGATTTCTTCAGGTTGGCCCGGGAGAGGTTTCCCAACAGTGAGAGGTGGACATTAGGGAGACAGAAACAGACTTCGGCTCAAACAGAAGATCCTAAGGAAGAATATGCGACCCCTATAGAGAGTGAGCTCCCCGTCAATTGAAGTATTCAAGGACTTTCGGTGGTAAAGTGTGCTTCAGGGACTGGATTTTGGATTAGTATTGGTGGCCCTTTAGCTCTCCCTCAAAGCTAAGAGTCAATGACTCCACGCAAGAGTCTGGGCAGGCACTGGACAAAGGCAGGTGAAACGCTGAGTGACAGGGACACGTGAGCTTAGAAAACCAATTGGAGGCCTTCGGGAAGCCTTGCCTGGCTGGCCCTAGACAAAGCCTAAATTCTAGCTGGTGGCACTGCCCTTTGTGGCCCCCACCCCACCAAAACTATACACACACACACATACACACACAGTACTATGGCTCTCTGGTTTGTGTTCAAAAGAACACAGATGGGGGCAGCCAGGTGGCTCAGTTGGTTAGAGCACGTGCTCTGAACAATAAGGTTGCCAGTTCAATTCCCACATGGGCCAGTGAGCTGTGCCCTCCACAACTAGATTGAAAACAATGACTTGACTAGGAGCTGATGGGTTCTGGAAAAACACACTGTTCCCCAATAAAATTTATTTAAAAAAAAAAAGACCACAGATGGCAGCACTAGGGCCATGCTCAGCTGCCCTACTTGGACAGCCTTCTGTATGCCCCCCTCCTGAGTCAGGATTCATCAATAGGATCCATTCTTCATTCCTGTGATCTCTGGAAGCCAGCTGTGGTTGCCATGGCAGCTCAGCCAAGCGGGTAGAGCTGCTAAAGCTAAGGCCTTGGGAGCTGCAGATTAAATTTCACCATTAGACATTCACTCCTTTGGACTATTATAATACAAGGCATAGGGACCACTTTTGCGGTATCCCATGACCACAACAGCTATCATTAATCAATCACAGTATTTTTCCCATGGACTCTGGGCTTGGTTCATCATTCTGCTAGGACAGCTCTTCAGGTAACCTCTACCAATTAAACTAGAGTTGGCATAGGAGATGAAAACCATTTATCTTTGCTTTGGACCATGATATTGTCCCTTGAGAGACGAAATCACAGAATATTAGAGATAATCTAACATTACCTTCTCATTTTACAGACTGCAAAACAAAGGCTCAAATGAGTTTCTTGCTCCAGGTCTCACTGGAAATGAAAACAAACTAAAAAACAAGAATACAAACCAAATCTTGTATAGGGCTTTACAATTTGTAAAGCAGTTTGACATCCACCCTTTAACACTCACGGCTTCCCAAAGAGGCTGTCACTGCTTTTGTTCCCATTTGGCTGATGTGTCAGTGAGGCTCACAGATGTAAAGAAAGTTGCCTGAGCTCACACAACCAGAAAGTGGTGGAGATGGATCCGGAACCCAAGCTGTTGGATTCTAACTCACTTGTTCGCTCCCAGTCTGTGGGCCCCAGTCCCTGAAGATCTGTGAAGTTACTATCAGAGCCCTAAGAAGCCACACTTACAGTAAGCACTATAGACCAATTAAAAAAAAAAAAGTCTCAAAAATCAGTCTGACCAAATACGCCTGCAGCTGTTATAATCAATAAGACCCAGAAATCTTTAAAAGTATTCTTGAATTCAGGGTAGCTTTTTGTCAATCAATCAATACTAAAAGTACAACTGTCGAGGGAAGGTCAATGAAACTCTGACATTAAAAAAGGCTCCTCCTATGAGGTGGTGGAATCCTGGCTCCTTTGATCTTTGACTGATGTCCACAAGATTAATTTATATGTACTACATGAAAATTAAAAATATGATATTTTAATGAGCAAACCAAGTTAGACCTAAAACATTTAATGAAATGATATATATTTTTTAAAAAGCCCAAACAAAAAAACCCTGGGGCTTTTCATTTCTAGATCCAACTACCAAGTTATAGGAAGTGCAGAAGATGGAGGCAGTTAAACGACACCCAGGGATGCATCAGTAAGCACAATCAGACTGTGAAACTACAGGTTTCTTTAACAAGCGGACCGCAAAGAAAACAAAAGCACAAATGATGGAGTGGGACGCTTACAAGATTTTAACATAAACAACAAATGGCAACGCATGGACCTTACTTGAATCCTGCTTTTTAAAAAATAAACTCTAAAAGACGTTAGGAGAATTATGAGCCAACTGGAAATTTGAAAACTGCACAGTTGATGATTCACAGATTATTGTTAATGTTTTGGGGTACAAGAATGGTATCATAGATATGTAAACAAAAAATAAGTCCTACTGTTTAGAGATCCATATAGAAATATGTAAAGATGAAATGATATGATGTTTGGAATTTGCTTCAAAATAAAACAAGAGTTGGAAAAGCAGGAGGGAATGTGGAGAGGGCAGGATGGGCTTATGGGTAAACGGGGGTTCATCATTCTGTTCTGAGTATCCCAAGTTCTCCGTTATCAGAAGACAGTGAGGGCAAGTAGATGAAAAGACAAGATTGGCACAATATTAATAGTTGAAGCTGGGTGAGTCTACTTTTGTGTGTTTGAAATTTTCTGCAATACAAAGTTAACACAAGGCAAGATCAGAAAATTTGGGAACCTCTGCACTAAGTTACCTGGAACTAGTCCTTGACACCTTAGTATGTTGAACTCATCCCTTTCGGTGGACAGCTGTCGAGGCACAGCTTTCAACAAGAGGGATGGGCTAGGAGAGAGTGGGGTTTTGGAGAAGCCAGCCTGAGAGACTTGCCCCAGGGGAGGGCAAGCATGGAGGAGGGTCCTTAAGGAGAGGCGAGAAAGGGTTAAGGCTGACCTGCTGGCTAGAGGTGGCTGCCAAGCCCTGTGGCCTAATTACAAAGAGGGCACATAGTAGAAAGAGCACAGGATGGGGAGTGAGGAGACCTGGGTTTTATTCCAGACCCCATGCCTAACTGGCTCCAAGATCCTGAGCAAGTCCCCTGCCTCTCTAGGGGAATGTGTACCTGTAAAATGAGAATGACAGTCACTGCTGCTCTAGCCACCTCCACTGAGAATCGAATCACAGAGAGACTGGGAAAGCTTGTAGCCCGTGCAAACATGGGCTGTGCTGTTCGCGTCATGCTCTAAGTTTGCTTTTTCTCACCTACCTACCCAACCACCAGATCCAGGGAAAGGCAGGGAGACCCACAGCGCCCTTCCTGGGTGGCCAGCAAGGAGGGGCATGGGTGGGACTGAAGAATTTGCTAGCATCCCACTTCCAGGCAATCCCAGCTTGGCTCCACCCCCTTCATAGTGTCTACTCCAAAATCTCAACTCTGCAAGCCTGCCCCTCTCCACCCTAGTGGGGTGGAGTTTCTAACAGAGTCACTGGCACACAGAAGGTGCTCCTTCATGCAAACAGAGTGCCTGGTGGTACCTGAGGCCCAGCGCAGGTGGTGGGGACAGAGGGATGGCAGGCTCACGCCCTGCCCTCAAGGTTTGGGCCCTGCCCTCAAGGTTCTCACAGGGAGACAATGATACACTTGCTAAGGACTGCGGAGGCTTTGGTGAATCTGGGGTCAGTGAGAAGCCTGTGTGGGGGACAGACGCGGAGCACCCACCCCACTCAGGGATGAAGTGATGCTTCACCAGAGCCTCAAAAAAATGAGGAGATACTGATGAAGCAAAGCAGGTCAGGGCCAGATGACTAAGAGCGACAACAAGGCGCCTCTGCAAAGTTCTGGGTAGGAGTGCTCAGTACATTTGGGGAGCAGCCAGGAGCTCATTGGAGCAGGTACTTACCAGGGCCAGTGGGGAAGAGGTGAGCAGTGAGGCCTCAGGGTTAGGCAGGGCCCAGAATGACCCGCGGGACGACCAGGCTCCTAATGAGAGCTGCATAGATGCGTCTATGTCATCCTTGCCATGGTCCAGGCTTAATCTAAGCACGTGACATGCTGTCTATTATTTCATGTAATCCTGTCAGCAACCCCGGGTGGCTTTACAGATGAGGAAACTGAGGCCCAGGGAAGTTGTGGCATTTGTCCAGGCTCACACAACTAGTAAGTGGTGGACTCTAGACTAAAACCCAGGGTTTCGGGCTTCAGAATCCATGCTTTTAACCAAAGCCTCTACATTTTATCCCACAAGCATCGGGGGGCTCCTGGAGGATTCTGAACAAGAGAGGAGTACTTGATAGATTCTTGTGGTAGAAAGATCAACTCGCGGGCTCAGCTACAGACTTGTCCAAGTGGGAAAAAGGGGGTGTGGCTTTGTCCCCCAGGCATGACAGGGTGATGGGGAGCACAGCCCAGCCAGCCCAAAGCAGATCACCCAACAGGAAGGACTCGGATTCCAAGCTCTCAGGGTGAGTCTACTTACAAACAAGAATCCAACCTCCGCCCCACTTACGGAGTGCTGGCTTTGGGGCAGGCACTTATGTTTGTTACCTCGTTTGTTCCTCCCAACAGCCCTGTGAGGTAGTTATTATCCTGCCCCTTTTACAGGTGAGGAAATCGAGGCTGGGGTAGGTTAGGCAACTGGCTCAAAGTCGTGTAGGGAGCTCTAGGAAATGTAGAGTCAGCTCTTGCCTCCAGAGCCTTTTCTCAGTGTCACATTATAGCAAACCATGAGGTAAATCCCACCTTGCTGAGCCCCAGCTATCTCTGTAAGGATTGCTGTGAAGACAAAATTAGGTCATATTTTTTTCTAACAGTGGATGTCAGACATCTTGAGAAGCAATGTAGAAACATTTTGAGGGAAGGAAGTTACTGGATTTTAGGTCCACCTCTGCCAATAGCCCCTCTGTGTCCCTCTGAGCAAGTTCCTTCCTTCTGCTGTGCCTCAGTTTCTCCATCTGTACCACTTAGAGCTGATGGACATGAACTCTAAATCCCCTTCCAGGTCAAGGCTCTAGGACTCAAGAGTCAAGGTTAATCCGACCTGCAAGGCTGCTCCAACCTCAGCCACCAGCAGGAGCAAAAGTCTCCAAATGGGTTTCATCTGGATAAGCCTTCCTTCACTCCCAGCTCCCTTGGCTCTAGGTGAGGACAGTCAGAAGGAGGCGTCAGAGGAGAGCAGGGCACCTCCCAGTCCACACAGTCGGCATGGTCCACATAGAAGGGCGCCCAGCCTTGCCTGCTTGCCTGCAGCCCCTGAGGTGGCTACACAGCAGGGCCTGGGAGCCAGGACCTGGGGCCAGTCTCTTTCCCTCCCTGGCCCGACTCCTCATCTGGAACCAAGCAAGGGGTTGGGCGGTGGCAGGGAAGCCTCCTGCCAGCTCTGACATTTATTACTTCAGGATCCCTCAGCCTCTCGCTGTTTTCCTTCCTGCACCGTTGGAACCCGTGACTGGCCGTGTACCCCCTCGGTGGGGCCCCCGCAGATGTCTCCCCAGCCCGGGAGCCTGTCCAGTCTTGTCAGCTCAGCCTCACCAGCTGCCCCTTACAGGGTGGTGGGAAGCGGGGTTTCAGGAAGAGAGCCGCACCCTCACTGTATGCTGAGGCCTCTGCAAACCCCAAGTTTCCTGGCTGGGACTTTCCTCTAGAGAGTGCTCAGCAGCGATGAGCTAAGAGGGCAAGAACTTTGCAGCCCAATCTCCGAAGATTCCCATCTGACCCCAGCCTGAGCCCAAGCCCTGAATTCCACCCGAGCCTGGCCTGTCCTCCTAGACAGAGCTGCAAAGGGTCCCATGCTCCCCCATTCTCTGGGCTCCCTTGTAGATCTGGACAAATCGCTCCCTGCCCCCAACTTGGACTTGATATCCATCGCTAATCCCTTAAACCCCAGCCCCCGTCCAACTCTTGGCAATTTTCCAATATGCGAGACCTTTACTCATGCAGCCCCTGCTGCCTGGAGAGCCCTCCCCCATTCTGCCTCTAAACACTTCACCTTTTCTGGCTCAGCTTACAGGTCACCCCCTTCCTACCACAACAGGACTGACCCCTCTAGAGCTCACCCCTCCTGCCTTTATGCCATCCTGTGCCCACTTTTACCAGGGCATTCATGGCCCTTCTTCACCACATGTCTGACTCCTCTACGGGGCTGAAAATGCCAAAAAGGCAGGGACCGGCTCATGTGCTTTTGCATCCACTGCATCCACTACAGCACCTGGCGCATGAGTAGCAATAAATGTTTGTGGAAGGAAGGAATGCGTAAATGAATGAACGGGTATGAGCAAGGCCCTATGGGAACACAGGAAAGACAGTAGGAATTAAGGACTCTGGTTTTTACATCACACTGTTCTGAGGTCCAAATTCTGGTGCCAATATTTTTAGCTGTGTGACCTGGGGCAAGTGACTTAGTTTCTCAGAGCCTCCATGTCCCCCTCTGTTGAATGGGATAATAACAGCACCTATCTCATAGGACCGGATGTGATCAGGCATTTAAGCACCGAGCCCAATGCTGGGCATGCAGAGAGGACTGCAGGGTAGCTCAACAGACATATTCCTGAGCTCTGAGACCTACATCCCCAGGCTGCCCAAGGAAGTGACCTGGAGTGCTTTAAAAAGTTAGGATGCCAGAGCCTCACTTCAGACCTGTTAAATCAAAGTCCCTGGGGAGGGAGAGGAGGAGGGGCGCCAGGCATCACCAGTGGAGGGAGAGGCGAAGCACTCCCAAGTGCTTTGGACTGCCCAAGCCCAAATCCTGGCTCTGCCACTTACTGCAAGTAGAGTTGCCAGATTTAGCAAAAATAAATACAGGCCATGCAGTGATATTTGCATTTCAGATAATGACTAAGTTTTTAGTATCAGTAAGCCCCAATTATTGCACGGGCATCCTGTATGTTATGTGGCAATTGTGTTTACTAAGGTATTTTCTTTCCCTGTGCCTTTGTTTCCTTATAGGGATCATATGAACTAACATATGAGAAATGCTAACAACACTGGCTGGTGTTTGCTATTCCTATATTTATTGCTTTTAAAGCCACCCAGATGATATAGAAGAACCTTGAAAACATTACACTAACTAAAAGAAGCCAGACACAAAAGGCCACATATTGCAGGATTCCAGTGGTATGAAATGTCCAGAATAGGCAAATCCACAGAGACAGAAGGTTGCCAGGGGCTGGGGGGAGTGGGAGCGGGGAGTGACTGCTAATGAGCTCAGCTTTTCTTTTCTTTTGGAGGTGATGGAAATGTTCTGGAATTAGACAGTCGTGATGATTGCACAACACCGTGAATAAAGGCCACTGAACCGTACAACTTTCAAATAGTTAAAATAGTGAATTTTATGTTATATGACTATCTCAATTCTTGAAAATATACCTAAAAGCAACCCAGGGGACTGTAATGTGCAGCCAGGACTGAGAAGTGGGTAGGCTGTCAACAAACGTTTGATGAAGAAATGAATGGATGGGAGAGAGCAAAGGGCAGCGCTGAGGGAAGGACCTGCTGTGTCCAGAATGAGGCTCAGCTGGTCATTCTCAGGCATCTGCAAGGTACTCAAGATTTCTCTTTTTGCTCCGGTGCCAGGACTGTGCAGACAATTTTAGCGATCACTCATAGTACTTACCTCACCCCTGTTGCATTTCTGTTCCCCATTTTCTCTGGGTGGTTCCTGATCTCTTTAACTATCCCAGGTACAGGTGTACTTAGGTTTTCAGTAAAAGAGAATTTTAAAAAATGATTAAGTGTCTGTTGTATGCCAGGTATATGCTAGATGCTTTATATGTAATCCCCTCAAACAACCCCATATAGTTATCACCCCTGATTTACAGATGGGGAAACAGATTCAGAAAGGGTAAGTCATTTGCCCGAGCTCACGTAACCAATAGGAATTCAAATCCAGGTCTGTCTGATTTCAGTTACTGGACTGTCTCCATAGACCTCAGCCACATCCCTATATGCTATGGGTTGTCAATCATCTTTTCATGGACATTGAGTCCTTCTCCTTCCCAGATGGAGAAGGACTTGTCACCTCCATGCCCTCAGAACCTACCATTCCATCTTTGTACACAGCAGGTGCTCAATAAGTAGAGTTTAATGGATGACTAACTGTAAGTGGGCATGAAATAGCTCACCACAATAGTTGTCACCCTGACTGCTGATCAGAGTTGCCTGGGGAACTTTTGAACTGCTCATTTGTCCACGCTTCATCCCTGGGAGATTCTGATTCAGTAGGGCTGGGTGGAGCCTGAAGTTCTTAAAAACTCAGTCAAGGTCAAAAACCAGCTGAGTTAGAGAACCTTTAGCAGCTGTTCCCAGCTGGGCCTCGCATACCCTCCACAATGAGTGAGGCCCGCTCCCTGACACCAGTGAGGCCCAATCACAATGTTCCCAGAACAAACGGGGCCCAGGGCCCTGTCCTAGAGCTTGGGGAACTCACTGTGCTTCCGTGGGCCCTCACCACCTCGTGTGCTCTGGGTCCCATCAAAGGGACCTCCTAGCAATAATTCTGCCTGAGGACTGGACAAGCACATCTCATTTAATTGTGCTTTGCTTTATTGCACTTCACAGATGCTGTGTTTTTTTACAAACTGAAGGCAAGCCCACCAGCAGCAAAAAGATTACAGCTCGCTTTATTGCCATACTTGCTCTATTGCGGTGGTCTGGAACTGAACCCTCAATATTTCCGAGGTATGCCTGTATTACCAAATTGCCTTTGGGGAAAGAATTTTTCTTCTGCTCTGACCTAAAGTTCCCAAACCTGCCTATGTTACCTCGGTGGCCAGAAACAGCTGAACACCAGGCAAGGAAGGAGGCACTGAACACTGAAATTTGGGGAGGGGAGGAGACTTCGGAAGACTGGGCTCGAGGCTGACAAATCCAGGAGGACCCTCTGCCCCGTGCAGAGCCAGCCTGATATGGGAAGACTGGGCTCAACAGAGCTGGGCTCTAAGTCCATCTTGGAAAACCCTCTTGGCCCAGGTCCCTGGTCACCATCCCATATCTCTGCTCCTCTATGTGGGAAACTTCTCATCTGCCCCCTCCTCCAATCAGTCTAGGCCAGTGTGGAGGGGAAAAGCACTAAATCGGTCCAACGCCAAAGCCAGGGGTCACATCTGTCGTTTTATTTTACCACGGGACATCTGGGAGCATCTGACACAGCTCCCTCATCAAAACATTCCCCTCGTACCTTCTGAGGGATTATACTCTTGATTTCCCTCCTTTCTCATTGGCAGCTCCTTCTCCATGTCCTTTATGAATTCCTCTTCCCATCCTAACCTCTCAACACTGGAGCTCCCCAGAGCTTGAGCCCAGGCCCTCTTCGGTCCTCTCCCTGGGTGATCTCATCCATTCCCACAGCTTTAAACACCAGCTAATGCAATGTGTGCATATGTGGTGTGGACTGCCAACATGAGCACCTCCTGGGCTGCTGGTTAAAATGCAGATTCCCAGACACCCTCCCGCATGCTGGCAAGCCTGCCAAGGACATTTGGCATTTTTTGCCAGTCTGGCATCTGAGCCTCTTTCCTACATCTGGGAAATTACTTGCTGCACAAGTCTTGGTAGCATCTGCCTCTTAAAAAAGCTGATAAGACCAAATTCTTGCTTTTCCAGCCTCCTTTACAGCAAGGGTACAGGTGTATGAGTTAGGCTTGGCCAATCAGAGGCACTCACTGCAGACTTTCAATCAGGAGCAGAGAGAGTAGAAGATCCATTCTTATGCTAGTGGCACCAGCAGTGAAGGTGCCCCATCTTCAAGGGACAATGGCAGTACAAGCTGTGACATTTATTGCGTGGTAGCAGTGTCCTCGCCAAACTGGCTCAGTGGAGTGATTTTGGCTGAGATCCTCCTGCCTGATGCCTCACCCCTGTCCTCCAGCTTCCCAGAAATTCTGTGAACCGCTGAAGATTCCTTTTCAATGAACTCCTTTTCTGTTTAAATCAGCTCAGGTTGGTTTCTGTTACTTGCAATAAGAAGCCTAAGTAAGATACAGCTACTGAATTGGGCTCTCTGGGAATGATGCCAAGAGGTTATTACATAGACGCAAGTCTAAAACCCACTATCTCCATGCTGACAACTCTCAAATGTGTATCTCCGGCTCCCTTCTTTGATCTCCAAACTCATATATCCAAATGCCTTCTCGACATCTCCACTTAGATGTCCCAAAGACCCATGATATGCACAAACAGAACTCTTGACTTTCCCCCAGACCTGGTCCTCCACCAGATCCCCCTTCCTGGGAAGGGTGAATGGCTCTCTTCCATTAGGAATCTGGGAACCATCCTTGACTGCTCCCCACATGCACTCCATCAACAAATCCTGATGTTATTACAGTCACGCATCCCTTAACAGGTATACATTCTGAGAAATGTGTTGTTAGGCGATTTTTGTCCTTGCGTGAACATCTGACTGCACTTACACAAACCTAGATGGTCTAGCCTACTACACACCTATACTACATGGTATAGCCTATTGCTCCTGGGCTACAAACCTGTACAGCGTGTCACTGTATTGAATACCATAGGCAATTGTAAATATGCTGTGCTAGGACATTACGACACCTAAGATGTCACTAGGCAGCAGGAATGTTTCAGCTCCATTATAATCTTATGAGACCACCACCATACACAATCCATCGCTGACCAAAACATCATTATGTGGCGCATGGCTGTACAGTTGAACCTCAAATAATGTGGGAGTTAGGGGCACGGATCCCCCTACCCCTACACAGTAGGAAATTCGCAAAAACTTAACCACTAATAGCCTACTGTGGACCAAAAGCCTTCCCGATAATATAAAGTCAATTAACACATATTTTGCATGTTATGCGTATTATATATTGTATTCTTACAATAAACTAAGCCAGAGAACAGAAAACGTTATTAAGAAAATCAAAAGGAAAACACATTTATAGTGTTTATTGAAAAACATCCGCATACAAGTGAGCCTGCACAGTTCAAACTCATGTTGTTCAAGGGTCAACTGTACTTATAAAATACTTCTAGAGTCTGCCCACCTCTCACCTCCACCAATCACGGCCCTATCCACACCACCATCATATCATCTCTTTTGTGAACAACTGCAATAACTTCCTTGGGTCCTCTCCTTCCCCCTTCAATTTAGTTTCTTCACAGAAGTTGATATGTCTTTCTAAAATATAAATTGGATCCTGTTGCTTGCCTGCAAAATAAATAAAATCCAAATTTGCTACCATGGCATTTCTCTTCCATTGGTCCATTGCTATGTTTCTGCTCCTCTCCCCTCCTTTCAGTGTCACAAATCCTTTAGGCTCTTGACTACCTCAGAGCTTTTACCTAAGCGGTTCCCTCCACTGGGAGCACCCTCGTACCATTATTCTCTATTAAAACTCCTTTTCAGTTTTCTTCTTTTATTTATTTGTTATTCAACCAATATATTCTGAGCCCCTCCTATGGTGCTACGGTAAATACTAGGTATACAATGGTGAGACGGATTCTATTCTCATGGAAATCAAAAGCCTAGTGAGAAATCAGATTTTAATAAAAGAATTATACAAGTAAATGTAAAATTTATCTGTGATGTGTGCTGACAAGGTGCTCTCAGGGAGACCTGAACTAGAGTAAACGTGGAGAGACAAGTTAGAAGGCCGCTGCAGTGTTCCAGGGGAGAGATGATGGCGGCTTGGACCAGGGGAGGGATGTAGAGAAATGAGTAGACTGCAGAGATGCTTAGAATGGAAGGCTGATGATCCTTGGTGATGAAGTGTGCGTGTGGAGGTGCGAGGCTTCTGGCTGGTGTAACAGTGGAGGTACCATTCACTGAGACCAGGGAACACTGGAAGGACCAGCCAGGCGGGGGACAGTCAAGAATGTGGTTTTGGACATGCTGAGAAGTCTAAGTGAAATAGCCAACTGAGCAATGGAACGTGAGGGTCTGGGCTGGAGGTGAAAATGTGTGAGTTGCCAAAAGAGAAAAGGACTGAAGCCCTGGGTTGTGGGTGAGATTGCCTGGGGAGAGAGGCTAGGATGCAAAGAGATGAGGATACAGGACCAAACCTCAAGGAAAGCCTTGATCAAGAGGATGAGCCTTCGCATCCCTTATCATAACATGCAATTACTGACTTATTTGTTTGTATACTGCCTGTCTCCCCAGAAGACTATAATCGCAATGGAGCAAAGACTGCATCTCTTCAAATGAGCAATGTGTTTACCCGGTGCCTAACACAGGGCCTGGCATGGAGCAGTCCCTGAGCACCATGCTCACTGCTGGCCCTCAGCAGGCCTGGCCTCATCCCTTCTGACATGATTGGGTCCAGTGGTCCCCACTGTGCAGCAAAAAGCCCAAATGCCTAATTGGAATGCAAGGCCCTCCGAGTCGTGCTGCACCTCATAAGCTCTCCAATCCATCCTTTTAATTCCCTTACACCTGAGTTTTCCAAACTGTGGTTCATCTATGCCTGGATAACTAGGTGGGCACAAAACAGCATGAGCACACTGCCTCTCCCTGGATCCTAGGTTGTGCCAAATGAAACAGAATTGCTGTGGATTTGTAGGGGGAACTTTCTAGGCCCTGCCCCTCTTCTCTGAGAAGTGCACCCCTCCACAGTGTAGGTCTCCGTACCATGTTTGTCCTGCCTGAGTCTATCTCTCCATGACCTCTGTTGATGAAACCAGGGTGGAGACCCGGCTGCTGGAACCAATCCAGAAGCTGGGCCGGGCCATTAACCTCTCTGCCAGGAACCTGGAAGTGGCTCACTAGACTGGGCTGGTTACCTTTAGATGCTGGACCTGAGGTCACATGAATGTGGGGCCTGAAGCTGCCTGTCTTCCTCAAAATACTGTGGTATGCCCTTTGGGGCCTGTGTGATGACAAGTGAGCCAAGGCACTGTTCAGATATGCAGAAAGCAATAGAGGCAAAAAACAGTTAGAATGATGAGGCAGCTGCTTTTGTTTCTGATGACTTCCCAGCCTCCACTAAGGCCCTGGGGAGTTTCCAGCCTTCAGTGAGGCCCTGGTGAGGTTTACTTTTACTGACTGCTCTTCAGTCCCATGAGGCACCTTTAATTCCTTAAAACAAATTTCCCTTCAATGTAAAGAAGTTTGAGAGGGTTTATAGTTCTTGCAAACAATCCCTAAGATTACACAGTGTTTATTATTTTTTTGTAAAACAAAAACTGTATTTTTTTGGTACAACAAATAAGAGACATATGACAAAGCAGAATGTAAAAGTCACAAAATATTAAGAATGAAATCCTTTCTCAACCAGATTCAAAAAAGCAGAAGTCACAATGGAAAAGATAAATTTGACTCCAATAACATTTAAAACTGTGCATTAATAAGACGTGATACCAATTTAGGTAACTATTCTCCCTAACTAGCACCCCCGGATAGATAATATATGTTCTCTGAGGACTCACACTGGGAAGCATGCACATTCCCACAGCACTTACCTCTGGGGAGAGTATAGAAATTGTGAGACATGATCACAGGTGACCATAACCTTTTTGGTTATGTTTTTAAATTCTTTAATTAAAAATTATGTCCTTTGTGCAATTAAAAACATCATTAAATCTCAAAAAATATATATATATATATAACACAAGCCTTTGAAGATCTCCTATATGTGGTAGACTGCTTCATCCAAGGTCCACTAGGAGATGTCAGTTCACTAGTAGTTTGAGATGCACGATATAGCATAAATTCTCAGCATTGGTCAAAATGGCTTTCTTGGTTCCTGAATATGCTCCCTTCCCACCAGTCTCCAAATTCACTCACTTACCCTCTCCACTTAATAGAGTTCTTCCATCCTTCAAGACTCACCTGGAAGTGTCACTTCCTCCAGGAAGCTCTCCCTGATTGCACCTGTCCTCACTGCTCTTTCTCTGCTCCACTCCACTAGCCTCTTATAGCACTGACTGTACCTTTTCTCTGGGTATTCAGGACGGACTCCTAGGGTTCATATTTATCTCCCGAAGATGGGCTACCTCTCCCCAACCAGTCAGCAAACAAGTGCCTAGCACAGAGATGACACGGAAAATTGGATAGGCCTTAGAGTCAGACAGACCCACTATGTGACAAAAGCAACTGCCTTACCCTCTCTATACCCATTTTCACCTGTGTTATTGTGACTATCAATGAGATGATGGATGGAAAGGGGCTCAGGACAGAAAGAAGATGGTTGACAGAATGATTATCTGTCTTAATATTCCCTTGCATTTGTACCGTGTTTAACAATTTAAAAAAAAAACAACAAAACTTTAACAACCCAGAGAGGTAAGCAAGGAGGGATGATGATTAGACCCATTTTAAGGGTGTAATAACTGAGGTTCAGAGAAGTTACATAGAGAGGACAGTAAATTGGACTTTAGAAGGACAGAGAATAGGACCAGGGGTTAGAAAATTTGGGTAGAAATGCCAATTCTTCCCCTACCCAGATGTGGGAGCTTGGACAAGTCTCGTGCATTCTCTGGACATCAGTTTCCCCATCTCAAATGAGAGGGTTGCAAGGTGATCTCCATCTTAAAGGGTCCCTTGGTGCTGACATTCTAGTGTCCTGTGACCTGCCCAGGACTGCAAAAAAAGGCTGCAAGTCCCAGGACAGAATCCCTAGTTACTCCCAGGAAACCAGCTGGGACTGGAAGACTTGTTTTCAGAATCAGTTGCATTTTGATTCAGCCAAATTCACCCTGCTTCAAGCCTGGGGGTGGGCTAGTCATATCCAGGAAAGAGAAGGGGGATACCAGCATCAAACTACATGTAAATATCAACACGAATGCAAAACCAAACAGGAAACCTCAGGAAAGTCCAATCCAAAGGTCAGATTCTAACTTTTTGGGCAGTGAAATACTGAAGAGAAAAGCTGTGTTTGGGTGCCACAGGCTTTCTGTTGTTAAAATGAACCTTACGTGCATCAAACCGAAGTCTCAAAGACAAAAGAGAGACCAGGTTTTCTCGGGCCTGAACTGGGGCAAAGCTGAGCCCTGACCAGGGCCTGCTGTGACCTCCAGACCCATTCCAAGGGCTCCCTGCCCACTATCCTCCAGACACACACAAGTGCTTACTTACATCAAGCCCGGCATGGCCAGATGCACGGACATAAAGGGGCATTTCTGTCCCAGAAGAAGGGTTCATAGTACAGCCCCTTTCCCACTCCTGCTCGGATTTAACATTTTAATGAACAACCAGAGAGGACGGTGAACTGTGACAGCCCTAATGGTGCCAATGGCACTGAACTCTTCCGGGTCATGAAATGTGAGACTATGAAGGCAAACATCAGGAAGCCCTCCTTAGAATGAGGCTCTGTGGCAGTTTCCCTGTGAGCCTCCCAGTAAAATACAATCCACATTCATAGGTGGTAGACTCCAAGCTACTGGCTCTGCCCAAAGAAGGAAGCCAAAGGCCATGGACTGCTTCTTATTTTAATTAAAACCTGTATCTTTACTATGTGCAAAGCATTAGGCTGGGCTCTGTGAGAGAAATGGACAAAAGAGACCCAGGTGCTGTTCAAAGAGGTCCGTCAATTAACCTGATCATCATTCCATTTATCAATATACATGCTTTGCATGCATGCCTCATGTAATACCATAGCGCTGTGAGGTAAACATGATTATCCCCATTTTACAGATGCCAAAAGTGGGGCTCAAGCAGATCAGGTCACATACCTAAGGTCACAAAGCTGGCAAACTTCAGAGTCACAATTTGAACACAGGTCTGCCTCCCCCAAAGTTGATGCTCTTTCCACAATCCTGTCACTCCTACAAAGCCATACACATAGACTCTGAGATGGGAGTTCAGCCTGCCCGAGGAGAGGAGAAGGAGAGATTTCCCAAGACCTTGACCCAGGGAATTATAAACTATTGAGCTTTGTATCAGCCACACAGTAAGTCCTCAATACTCTCATGGTGAAAGATGGAAGATGAGAGCTGCCACTGAGGTTTCAAAATGTCATCCAAATTCTGGGCATCCTCTGAATGGGAGTTGCAAAAACACATTATTCTCCCTTGGCCCAAAGCCGCAGAGTGTCTGCCTTAGACTATTACCTGCAGGGAGGCCCAGGAAAGTGCACCAAGTCGGAGAAGAGTAATGAACTCCAAAGAGCAGGGGAATGGGGTGGGGCAGCCTGCAAGAGCCAAAGAAAGGCCTGGGACGCGCGCGATGCCGGGAAAGACAAAGAGGAGGGGAGGGGAGAGGAGACTAGAAACTTGCCAACAGTCTGGCCAAGGTGAACCCCGGCTCCTGGCGCCTACTCATTCGCATTCATTCCTCCAACACCGGCCAAATCTCACAGCCAGCAGCCAGGGGGAGGGGGCCTCCCTGCAGCCAGGGCGAAGTAAGTTCAGGACTGAGGCGGGAAGGCCTGCTTCCCAGGAGGGGAGTGACTTGAGGACCAAACTGGTGGGTCTCCGAATATGAAAACCCAAACAGATGCAGTGAGTCGCTGAGCTAAAACATGCGGTGGGGCAGGTCACCAAGAGCACTGGGGGCATGTCCTCTGACTTGTTAAGTGTGTCATCGAGGTGACCTCGAGGCCACCCACAAACAGTCCCTCGGGCCCTCCCTCAGCCTCGACGGTGAGGACACGGATGTTTGAGATGTACTCGGTTCTCAAAGATCTAGAGAGGGGGAAGATTTTGGGGGAGCGGTAAGGGCCATCGCAGTTCGGGGTCACGCCTGGGAACGTCAAGGCGATGCCCTTCCGGGACTCGCGATCCCTCCCGCCTCAGCCCCCTCACCTCCTCCCGCGTCAGTGCTGCCCCCCGGCACCGGGACATCTTGGCAGCGAAGGCGGCAGCCCCGGCCGGGGAGCTGAGGTCCTCCGCGGTGACGGCCAGGAACTCGGCGACGCTGAGCTGCTCGGGCATGGCGGGCGCGGGGCGGGGGCTCCGGGGATGCCGGAGTGGGTCGTGGGGGGAGCTCGCTACACAGCGCTAGGCTGGCCTCACAGCTAGCTCTCCACCGGCGACTTCAGGGACTTCGCACGCCCCACCCCTTCCGCGCCGCCCCGCCCCCGACCGCCTTAGCTGTTCACAGCCAAGCCCCTCGAACCCCAGGAGCCTCGAGCTTCCCCACTCCGTCCTCTTCTCGGCCCCGCCCCAGCCTTCCAACTTCTCTGCCCACTTTGCCTGGACAGAGGTCCGAATCCCTCTGCAGGGCTCCTCGGCCCCGCCTCCTGGCCTCTCAGCCCCTGAGAGCTCCGCCCCCTGCTCACTGCCCCGCCCCTGGCCCCTCGCTGGCTCCTCGGCTCCGCCCCGTGCCTCATTGCCCCGCCCCCGGCCTCCCTAGGAGATCGCCCGGCCCCCTGCCTCTCTCTCTCGGCGCCTCCACGGCTCTGCCTTCTTTCTGCCAGCTCCCTGGCCTCCCAAGTTCTTTTCCCTCCGACGGGCCTCCCTTTGTTCCCAGCCCCCTTGACCTGGCCCCTTCAGCTCAGCTTTACCACCTCCCCGCCCCAAGCCCTGCCAGTCTCCTTGCCCCGTTCCACTCGGAATCGCCCCACCTCTCCCTTGCTCCCCACTCTCAGCTGCCAGCCTCAGGTTCCACTCACCGTCCAGGCTGCCCACCCACCTCTTGGCTCCGCCCCCAGCGGCGTGCCCCGCCTCCGGAGTCTGTGTGGCTCGGCGCCCCTCAGTAACTGTTGTGATTTGGGGAAAATTGCATCCCTTGTTGAAACCTCAGTTTCCTTCTCTGCAAAATGGAAAGTCTGATGTCCACTTGATTATGATGTTGCGAGGAAAGAACCTAACACATCCGTGTACCGGATAGGCGCTCTGTAACCCGCTCCCCCTTCCCCGGCCCTCTCACCGCTGCCTTCGTTTTTCCTGGGCTCAGTCTGGTGACTTTCACTCCTCACCCCCTCTCACCATCCCTACCAGGCTAAAGACTGCCACTCCTCCCTACCCACTAACCTCTTCCTCTTGGGAACCACCTGTATCCTCGGATGGATGAGGGATGGGGTTCAGGATAGAAATCTACTTAGGTTTAGTTCTGAAGCCTGAGGCCCCTCTGGAAAAGAACCCTTCAGGTAAAAATATCAGAGAAGTACCAAAGTGAAGAACATTGGCTTTGGAGTCTGATAGATCTAAGTTTCAGCCCTGGTTGCTGCTCTTAACCAACTGTGGGTAGCTGGGGAAATTGCTTGCTTCTCTAAGCCTGAATTTCCACTTCTTAAAATTGCCTGATGGTATTTTACTCCATAAGGTGATTGAGAGAATCACATAGTTTTGCATAGAAAAATTGAATCACATAGTTTGCATAGAAAAAGAAAATCTGAAAAGATATATACACTAAAATATTACCAGCTGAGGATATTATGAGTAATTTTTTTTCTTTCGGTTAATTTGTTTGTATGTTTGTATATCTTCACTTTTCTGTAAGGAACATATACTACTTGTGTAATAGAATTAAAAGTTGAAAACAATATGTACAATCTGGCGGAGGAGACAGGATGACTATGCTGTGAAATAAAACTCTGGTCACCCCTCAGTCACCCTTCAACCCACTCTAGTCTGTTTTCAGCCCCAACTACCCAAAGAATTATTTCAAGGTCAACTAGCATCTCCTTTTCTTAAAATGCAACAGGCACTGCTCCTGCTCAACTTCTAGGAGCATCTAGCAATGTTAACCACTCCCTCCTTCTTGAAACATCCTTTCCCTTGAATTCTAGGACAACCATTTTCCTTGGTAGCCCTCCTTCCTTGGACTGCTCCTTCTGGCGCTTTCTGAGATGTTCTTCCTCTGCGTGTATCATAAATGCTGGAGTCATTGGGAGCCCTCAACTGGACACCCTGCTCTTCTCACTCTACCCAGTCTTCTTGGACACCTTCATCCAATCCCACCAGCTTCCTTTACACCACCAATGTTGATGTTTTCTGTATTAGTTTCCTGTTACTGCTGTAACAAATTACTGCAAATTTGGTGGCTTAAAACAAAGAGGTGTAGAGAGGCTCTCGGAGAGCATTGTTTCCTTACCTTTTCCAGCTTCTAGAACTACATTCCTTGCATTCTTGGCCTGTGGCCAACTTCCTCTACCTGCAAGGGCATCTCACTTCTATGTCACGTTGCCTTCTTGTCTGTGGTTGGATCTCTCTAGGCCTCCATCTTATAAGCACATTTGTGATTATATTTAGGGCCAGCCCAGATAATCCAGGATAATCTCCCCATTTCAAGATCCTTCAATTAATCACACCTGCAAAATTCCTTTTGCCATATGAGATAACATTTACAGTTTCCAGAATTAGGACCTGGGTATCTTTGGGGGCCATTATTGAGCCTACCACATCTTCCAACTCTCCGTCTTCAGCCTAGACCCTTCTGTGGTTTGAGATCTATGTATCCAACTGCCTATGGGATGGTTTCACGTGGTTATCTCACAGACAGACACCTCAAACTCTACATGTCCAAAACTGAACTCGCTATCTTGTATCCTGCCCTTGGCCCCAGCTGCTTCTCTGTCCCTGTGAAGGCATTACCATACATCCCCTGGGAGTCAGCCTCTTCATCTCCTTCCACAGATCTCCACTCAATCATCAAGTCTTATCACCGCTTCCTAAATGTCTCACAAATGAGGCCACCTTCTCCATCTCCAGGCCAACCCTAGTCCAAACCATGCCACTTCTCACCTGTTCACTGGTCTTCCTGTCCCCAATCTTGTATATCTGATCCATTGCTTTCCTGCTTAGAACTTCAGTGGCCCCCATTGGTCTCTGGATGAAAGACAAACATTTTTCATGGCTCCCTGATCCTGCATGATCTCCGAGTTCCTGCCGTCTATAGCCTTATCTCTCACTACTCCTTCGCTGCCATGATCTGAGCCCTCTCACTATTCTTCCCTCTGCCTGTAACACTCCCCACCTCCTTTCAACTGGCCTAATTAGATGTTGATTCCTTCAGGAAGCCTTCCCCAATATTCCTGTAGGGACTCCTACAGGACCTGATATCCCCTGCCACAGCAATTCTCATTGTGGACTGTAATCACCCATTTGCTGGTCTGGGTCTCTGGCCCATTTATTTATTTCTTGAGCACTTACTATGTACCAGTCGTGGTGCCAAGGGCTATACAAACAATAGCTCACTCAATACCCACAACAACCCAATGAGGCAGGCAATATTATTCTTCCCATCTCTGTATTACAGGTGGGAAAACTAAAGCTTAGAAAGGTTAATTTATATAAAGTCAGAATGAACAAGTAGTATAACCAAGATTTCAACCCAGGTCTACATGACTCCAAAACCTTTTTTTGTTTTGGTTTTGGTTTAATATTAATCACTGAACTATGCTACCTAACTAAAAAATATTGCCTCTTGTAAATTAAGTAAATATAACTGTTCCGTATATTCTCTCCTATAATTAAAATATGACACCCACCAGAGGCAGAATGCTGTCATATCTTGCAGGCTAACAAATTCCTTAATATTTTGTTAAGCAGCTACTTTAATGTCAAATCCCATATCAGATACTCAAACTGAGAGACACATACTACTGATGGTGGGCCTCTTTCTGAAGCATAAGTTTTATTTCAAGATCTTGGGGAGAAAAATGAAAAAACAAATGGTAAATAAATTACAGTATTATATGGAAGTAATATAAACCCAGAGCTACGTCAGAGTAGGCTACAAAATTTTTAGGAGTTTTCAGAGAAAACATGTGCCTTCAAGGAAATTTCCAGTTGCTTCAAGCTATTTCCCCTACATAAACATTCACTTTATTAGGGCTATTTCAAGGGAAGAGTTTGAGACAGACTACTTATAAAATAGCTTTTTCTAGGTCCCTGGACCAGCCTGCACAAATCTGGCTCCCCGGAATTCAACTGTTCATGCAACAAACATTTATCAAGCAGCTCTAGGTATATTCCTGAGTGGAAAATGAGGAGTGGGGAGGCTGTGGATACAAAGATGGGCAAAACGTGGAACAGTTCTCAAGGCACTTGTACTCAAATAATCATAAGATGCAAATTGTAAATTCCCGGGTGTGATCAGTTAGCTCAGTTGGTAAGAGCATGGTGCTGCTAACGTCATGGTTGCCGGTTCGATCCCCGCATGGGCCACTGTGAGCTGCACCCTCCCTAAGGGAGTCAACTATGCCATTGTGGCATGGAAGCAATGTGTAACCAGTGATCATGGCTGTTCCCCAATAAAATAAAATTTAAAAGATTGTAAATGCCCTTAAAGAGATCCAATGGGAATTAGGGGTGGGGAGGGGGAAAGAGAGCCCTTTTGGTATCTGGCTCAGGGAAGCTGAGGAGGTTTCAGAGAAGAAGAGGCACCTGAGCTGAGTCCTGAAGGTTCTGAGGGAGCCGGAGACAGAATGAGCAAAGACAAGAAAGACAATGCAGAAAAGTCCGTTCCCATCAGCATAGGTGCATGTTGTAACATCTCCCATAATAAAACAATTCCTCTTGTCCTTATTTCTCCCTCCAGCTACTGCCCGTTTCCCTGCTCCCCTTTCAGCAGGGGTCATCGAAAAGTCACCACCGTATCCAACGGCCGCCTTGACATTCCCACCTGAAGTCTAACTGGGCATCTTGAACTAACATGTCCAAAGCTGAACTCCTGATTTCCCTCTGCAAACCTCTTTCCCCACATCAGGAAATCTGTTGGCTCTAACCCCCAAATAGATCCAGAATCCACCACTCCTCACTACTTCCCTGCTACCAGCCTGATCCAAGCCACGATCGTCTCTTACCTAGATTACTTCAGGAGTCTTCTAATTGGTCTGCTCCCCCCTCCCCCCCCCACTTGCTCCTCTACAGTCTATTCTCAACAGAGCAGCAAAGGCTCCTTTCAAATATCATGTCAGATCTTGTCATTCCACTCCTCAAAACCCTCCAATGGCTCCTCATTTTACTCAGACACAAGCCGAGTCCTTGCATGGCCTGCAAGCCCTGACATCAACTGTCTCCTTCTGACCTCTTCGACTTTCCCTCTTCCCCTTGCTCCCCTCTGTTCCAATCACACTTGTTCCTCGGATGCACTAGGCACACTCCTGCCTCAGGACCTTTGCACTGGCTGCTACCCCTGCCTAAAATACTCTTCTCTCAGATAGCCACATGGCCAATGCCCTCACTTTTTTTTCAAGTCACTTAGCTCAACTGTCATCACCTTAATGATCCTTATCCTGACCATCCCATTTAAAACTACAGTCACCGACCTCTCCCCCACACTCTCTATCGCCCTTACCCCCCTCTCTATTTTTTTTTCCTATCTAGCACTTATACCTTTTAACGTGCTGCTTTTCTTATTTGTCTATTGTTTATTGTTCACTCCCTCCATTAGAAGGTAAGTTCTGTGAGAGCAGAGGCTTTTTGTCCTGATTAGGGCTTTGTGTGCCTCGGGTAAGTGCCTAGGCTTTGGAGCCAGACAGCCTGGGTTTGGATCCTGGCTTTGCTATCTACCTTGGGCAAATACCTTCATCTCTGTGGGATTCAGTTTCCTCATCTGTAAAATGGGAGAATAATGGTACCTCCATCATAGGGTTATAGAAATGGTCAAATGAGGTGATGGATGCAAAGGATTAGGCAACAGTGCCTGGCACACAGTCTTAGCTCGATAAGCGTTAGTTATTGTCCCCATAGCTTATCCATTGCAGGAATGCAATAACTATTTGCCAGATCAAGTAGGTGTTGCTACTCCCATTTTCTGATGGCCAAAGTTACATGAGCAGTGAATGGCAGGGGCAGAATTAGAATCTAGGTTTATCTGATGTCAAAACCCCTGTTTCTTCCACTGCTCCATGACCCACCTTCTGGAGGTAGGTTCTAGGCTCACCTCCTGGGAGTGGAGAATTCATGTTTCATGTGATGGGGCGAGAAGAGACCAAAAGTGAACATGAGGATCACCAAGGGAAAATAGATGGGATCAAGTCTATGTTCCTTTGCGTGGCCACAGCCCCTTCCTGATCTAGCCCCATCTGCCTCCTCAATCCTACCTCTCAGGCAAAGAAAACCAACCTCGTCTAGTTCCTGAGGTCACTAGACTGCCACCTCTCTGTTCAGGCACAGGCTGTTCCATCTGCCTGCATTACTCTTCCAGCTTTTTTATCTGGCCGTCTCCTATTCATTCTCATGACTCAGATGTCAGATGTCCTGCCTCAGGAATTCTTCCCTGATGCCGTGAATGCCGTGAGATGGCGTGGTGCCCTTTCCATAAGCCCCTGAACTGCCCCATCATCTTTTGCTTTGTTGTTTTTCCCTTACTCCCTGTGTGTATATGTGTGTATAAAGATCCACTCCAGCCTTTCATCTCCGTGAGCTCCGTGATCCTGTGGCCTCAAGTTGTGTAAGATGTTTCCCACCCAAGGGTCCCACAAGGAATCAGAAAATACTCAAGAACCAAAGGCAGCTACCCTCCAGGGGCAAATGGTCTTTGTTCGCATATCCCCAGTTTAAGGCCCCAGCAGAAACTAATCTTACAATCTCAACTCTTAAATTCCCTTGAAAGTTAAATTGCCCCAGCCTGCAGCAGAGGCTCAGGAGGCTGCAGGTTACACAACTCCAGGATATCTAGTTACATCGTGGCGCCCCCTAGCGTTGGGAAGTGCACAACCTGCACACCTGAAGGCTGGGAGAAGCAGCTCTGAGTGCTCACGAGGGTGGGCCAGACTTCCTGTGAGCTGTGGAAGCCCACAACACCCACAGAGTGTAAGCATAGTTGCGGGGACCTACCCCTGCGCATCCAGGGGCAATTTTCAGAAAAGAGTGTAGACTGATCAGATATACAAAGATCTATAGTTATCAGATTCCCAAAGGGTCCACAAACCCAGAAAAGGTTGAAAACTCCTAAAGAGATATTTGGTAAATACATAAAAATATTCAAAAGGGTATGTATGTGAACCTGTCCACACAGGCAATCATCACCATTGTTCCTGGGAAGAGGGCTTGGGATGGGGTGGGTCTCCCATGACATGAAATAATAATGACAAAATGAGAGTTATCAGACTTATTTGTGTAGGTACTCTTCTAAGCCCATTACATACAATAGCTCCTAGTATACTCTCAAAGGTAGGTACTATTATTATCCCCATTTTACAGAATAGGAAACTAAGACAGGGAGTGGTAAGGAACTTGCCCAAGGAACTTACCAGTAAGCAAGTGATGGAACCAGGAGACAAATGCAGGCAATTTGGCTGTGAACAGGTGCCCAATATCTAGGCTTCTATTTCCCTTTCCCTAGGTGAAAGCAGACCCAAGCCAGGATGGAACACTGAAAAGTTCAAGTTTGTCTTCACCGACTTCCTCATTAGAAGGGGAGAATCTCCCGGGTCCTCCAACCCTCTGCCCCACTCCAGACAGGAAAGGCCTCCAGCACTGTTGGCTGAAGCCCATCCAGGTCACCTCAAGTGGAAGATTGTCAGGGGTGGTCTAAAGTCTTTCCTCAAGCCTTGTGGGAGCAAGCTTTGAGGACAGGTCTGGCTTTCAATGCTGCTTTTGCTCCTTATTAGCTTGGGCAAACCTCAGTTTTCCTATATGGAAAATGGGGATAATAATGCCTGTCTCGCGTGGCTGTTGTGAGGATTAAAGGAAGTATGTTCATAAAGTATATAACACTGTACATGTTCAGAAAATGGTGACTGGTGGTATTATTTGTATTCGATTGAGGAAAAGAAAACTTACAGTTTCCTGGAGGTCTATCTAGTTCTGAAGTCAGAAGTCTGACATGGGTCTCACTGGGCGAAAATCAAGGTGTCGTGAGGGCTGTGTTCCTTCCAAGGGAAGAATCTACTTCCTTCCCTTTCCAACATCTAGAAGCTGCCTGAATTCCTGGCTTGTGGCCCCTTCCTCCATCTTCAAAGCCAGCAGTGTAGCATCTTGAAATCTCTCATTGTGACTGGTTCTCCTTCCTCTTTCGCTTATAAGGACCATTGTGATTACACGGGACCCACCTGGATAATCTAGGCTCATCTCCCCATCTGGAGGTCAGCTGATTGGCAGCCTTAATTGCATCTGCAATCTTAGTTCCCCTTGCCATGTCACGTAAGATATTCACCGACTCTGGGGATTAGAACATAGACATCTATTGGGGGTCTTTCTTCTACCTACCGCAGTGGGTAAGTAAGAAAATGCTCTTGTTGGGCAGTGACCTACTTGGATTTTGAGCTATGTGCACACGTGTGCTCAAAACCCTACCATGGCTCCCCACTGCCTTTAGGATAAGGGTCGGACCTCTCAGCCTGGCAGGCAAGGCCATTCCTGAACTGGCCTCTATCCCATTTATGAACAGGTACGTTCTGCCCTCCTTGCCTCTGCTTTACCCGAAAGGCTTTTTCTTCCATTTATGATCTTTCAAGTCCTTCCCTTCATCATGGCCAAGTTCAAATGTCATCTCTTCCATGAAACCTTTTCAGCATCCCCAGCACGAGACTCTTCCTCCTCTAGCATATTATAGAGTGTCTTGACTAGAGTTATCTGTGCATGTACTGGGTTCAATTGGTCCCCATCTGACCGTGGGCAGTTGAAGCACAGGGACTATGATAGTGATGGTCTGTTATTCTCACACTTGAGAATAGCACCGAATCACGTGAAAGACTTGAGAAAACACAGGCTCCTGGACCCAACATCCAGAATTTCAGATTCAGTACATCTGCAGTGAGACCTGGTAATCTGCATTTCTAACAAGTGCCCAGGTGATCCACATGCTGCTGGCCTGGGGAACACTTGGAGGACCACAGGCACAGAAGTTGAGGAGTTGGCATGAGGCTCGACTTGGGCTCGAATCTCAGCTCTACCTCTCTCTATGTGACTTTGGATACATCCTTTGCCCTCTCAGAGCTGCTTTCTCATTTCTAAAAGGATTCATTCCCCTCCCCCCATTGGGCTGATGTAAGGAGTAACAGGCTTAGGACAATGCCATGCACCTTGGAGGCTGTTGAATAAATGACTCAGTGCTCTACCTCTATAATTTCCCTCTCCCTGGGTTTTGACTTCCTAGAGCGTTCTCAAAAACTTCACAAACCTTGTGACTTGGTTTTAGGTTAAACTACTGACTGGGACCCTGATGAAAAATGCTGGCAAAATGAGAAGAGCTAAAATAGCCAAGCTGGGTATGTCTGGGTCAAAAGAATGCTAATGACCCACTGATTCACACTGATGAGAATTTTCCTTCCATGTCTCGAGATCACCCAGTACAATAACAATCATGGGTATCATCACAATGGACAGATCAACTATGTGGCAAGTTCATGGTCATTTATCCAACAAACGCCTCCCCAGCACCTCCAAGGAGCTCGCCTGGTGCCCACTGGCTTATCTCAGGGGATGCACTGCCTGGGGAAGAAGACTCCTTGTGGCTGGGACATTGCCTTCATACTTCCCTGAGACCTGTTCCTTTAGAACACCACACACACAAGCACGCATGCACGCGCGCGCGCGCGCGCGCGTGCGCACATATACACAGATAAATCATGCTTCCTTTGCTGCTCCTGGAGCAAGGTATCTTCTCACAACTTACACTGGCAGGACACAAGTCATGTTCTTCATGGGCAAAGGACTGTGCCTTTGTTTCCCCAGCATCTAGCACTGTACACACAAAGAAAAGTCCAAGGTCAGAATGGAACCCCTATGATGCCAATTAGAGACTGGGTCACATGATGGTTAAGACCATGAGCCTTGGAGTTTGGCTGACTTTATTCCAGTCCCATTCCATCACGAGGGCTGGGACCAGAGTGAGGCAGGTGAGGCGCCTTTCTTGCCTCACCCTACTGCCTCTTCCTAGTCATGGCCTTGTCCACCACTTTTAGCTGTGTGACCTTTAGGCAAGTAACTTCACCTCTCTGTGCCTCACTGGGAATAGTAACACCTATTCAATAAGGTTTGAGGGAGATTAAATAAAATAAAACCTGGTCCTTAGTGATCCTTAACAGTCTCAATAAAGGGTAGTTCTTTTCCCAGTTTCAGCCTTTATCAGTGGCCACCAGAGGGCAGTGGTATCCATACTGGAGAATAACTTGCCTGGTGATCAGGGATGCCTTTGAGACCGTGCGCATGCACACACACACATGTGCGCACACGCATGCCAGGAGGGATGTGTGGCCCTGATTGGGTCAACACAGCCACCAGCCTACAGAGAGTGACCTTGCTGGTCACTCTCCGTTGACGTCACTTGAGGATTGGCACAAGCCTGAGACCAGTGAATGGGAATTTTCTAGAATACTCTGTTCTATAGACTCAAACCATAAAGCCACCTGGCCTTTTCCAGAGCGATTCCTTCTGCTTGCTGTGCAGCCTTCTCCCTCTCTTTCCTTTGGCAACTGTCTCCTTCAGGTCCATCCCCAATGTGATCTCTGTGAACTCGTTCTTCCATAGATGGTGTCTATCTGGGCTCCCAAGCCACTCTATTCTTTCCTAAATGGTAGCATTTATAACACATCACTAAATTATTCATGTGCAGTTTAACCAGAGGTTAAGAATAGGGACTCTTGGGGACCCAGAGCCTGGGCTCCGTCACATATTTGTAACCCTGTGCACATTTCCTAACCTCTCTGAATCTCAGTTTCCCCATTTGTAAAAACGGGGCTAATAACATCCAGCTCATAGGGTTTTCCTGAAAACTAAGTGACATTATCCATGCAAGGCTCTGGTTTGTTGAACAAATGAATGAGCAAGTGAGTGAATGACTATCAAATCCACTGAGCTATAAGCGCCTCAGCGGTCCCTGTTTTCTTTCTTTTTTACGTTGTGTAATGCCTGAACCAGTGTGGGCACATGGGTAGTGCAGTGGTTTTCAAAGTAGGGTGCCTGTGAACAGCAGCCTCAGAATTACCTCAGGGCTTGTCAGAAATGCCCATTGTCAGGCCCCACGCCTGACCTACTGAATCAGAAACTCTGCAGAGATGGGGCCCAGCACTTTGTGCTTTAACAAGCCCGCAAGTTGTTTCTGATGAGTGCTGAAGTTTGAGATCCATCGGCCTAGAACAGAGGCTCTAACGTATTTGTTTAAATGAATGTACGAATCTGTAAAATACGTGATTTGAATTAGCATAAGCTGTAAGCCATGGTTTCCCTAGCACCTAGCAGATGCAGGCACATAGTAGGTGCTCAAAAAAATGTTTGTAAAACAAATGAGTGACGATCCCTTCTGGTTCTTTTTATTGTTCTAAGTCTCTTAAGCTTTCCAAACTTCAGTCCTATTACCTGTTCTCTCTCCTAGGATTGATGGGAGGACCAAGAGACAAACGAAACATATGGATCTAATACATAGCAAAATGGTATTGTCACACTGCTGAGTGCTGTGAGAAAGTCTCCTTTAGAACCCCCAGAGATGTCTGGTCTTCTATCCCTGATGTAACCTAGAACTTCTGGCACCTCAAAAGGCAGACACACACCTGCCAGGCTTTGTCCATCCATGGAAAGAGGAAGACAGCTGTTAAAGCACGTTGATAGCCTTGACAAAGAAGGAGCAGTAGTTATGAGCCCACCCTGGCACAGGGTAGATGCTCAATAAATGTCTGATAAATAAATGACCCTTGTCCAGGAGAACATAGTAGTTAACTGCATGGGTTTAAGGCAGTCAGATCTGACCTGTTTTTCTCTCCCTTGTCTAATTGCTTTGTCTGAAAACACCAGGATGATGTTGATTTGTAAGAGCGACAGTAGGTGTCCTTGTCTTTTTCTCTAAGGTTTTACCATTAAGTGTAATATTTGCTGTAAAATAGTCATTCCTGTGCATTCTCATTTATCTATCAGGTTTCTAAAAATCATAAGTGAGTGTTGAATTTTTCAAGTGTTTTTCCTGTATCTATGGAGATGGTCACATGGGTTTTTCCTTTTATTTGTTAACGTGGGGGATTGCATAGGTTGTTTTCTTTCCATTTCTGAGGGCAGGAATTTGTGTTATGCACTGGTGTCACAACAGAACCAGCACTTAACAGGCACTCGAATATTTGTTGAATGAATAAATGAGGAAGATTCCTGGGCAAACCTCCAAAAAAATAGCATTTCTATTTCACATTCTGTGCATGAACAAAACTTGGAGTTTTGCAGCCAATATGCTGATAACATGCTTGTATTCCTGGGATTAATCCAACTTGGATGTGATTTATTTTTATTTCACAAGGCTATATTTCATTGGCTAATTTTTATTTAGAATTTGTGCCTCTACATTTAAGAGAATTACTCTGTAATTTTATTTCCTTGTATTGTCTTTGTCTGCTTTGGGGATCAAGGTTATTCTAGCCGCATAAAATAAGTGAAGGGGCTTTCCTTGTTTCCTATTCTCTGAAAAATGTATAAATTCAATTGTTCTAATAAAGCTTGCCTGTAAATCCATCTGGCTCTGGCATCATTTGGAGTCAGAAACTCTTGAATGCCAATTCAAGTTAGTTAACAATTTCTATTGCACACCTCCATTTCTTTTTGCACAACTATGAATATCCTAAAAACTGCTGAATTATATACTTTAAGCAGGTGAATTATATGGTATATGAATTATATCTCAATAAAGCTATTATTTTACAAATGGACAGAGGGATCTTATTGGGGCACAAAAAATGTTCTGAAACTGATTTATGGTAATGGTTACTTGACAAAATTTTTAGAAATCATTGCATTGTACACCTAAAATTGGTGAATTTTCTATTATGTAAGATATACCTCAATAATTCTTTTTAAAGATTTTATTGGGGAATTGGGGAAGGGAAACAGTGTAGGGGAGTTGGGGAAGGGGAACAGCCAAGTTGTTGTCCTTCAATCTTAGTTGTGGAGGGAGCAGCTAGCTCAACTCCAAGTCCAGTTGCCATCCGGCTACCCGTTGGCAGCTCGAGGCCACTCCGCTCAAGGTGCCGTGTTCAATCTTAGTTGCGGGTGGGCATAGCCCACCATCCCAGGCAGGAGTCCAACTGGCAACCTTGTTGTTAGGAGCACGTGCTCTCACCAGCTGAGCCATCCTGCCAATGGCAGCTCAGCTCAGGCGCAGTTCACTGGCCCATATGGGAATCGAACTGGTGACCCTGTTGCTCAGAGCTGGCGCGCTTAACCAACTGAGCCACTTGGCTGGCCCAATAAAATTTTTTTTTAAAGTTCCCAGATAATACAGCCAATGAGAGGCAGAGCTGAAAATGTATGTGAAAGGGACAATTTTTTAGAAAAATAATAAATTTACCCAAAAGTCCTTAGGATTTTCTATACACAAGATCATGTTATCTACAAATAGAGCTAGTTTTTATTCCTTCCAATCTGGATGCCTTTTATTTCATTTTCTTGCCTAATTGCCCTGGCTAGAACCTCCAGTACAAAGCTGAACAGAAATTGAAGGAGTAGACATCCTTGTTTTGTTTCTGGGTGGGAAAGCATTTGGTATTTCA
Source organism: Hipposideros armiger (assembly GCF_001890085.2). Taxonomy (NCBI): domain Eukaryota; kingdom Metazoa; phylum Chordata; class Mammalia; order Chiroptera; family Hipposideridae; genus Hipposideros; species Hipposideros armiger. The sequence goes on from NW_017731488.1 coordinate 70,339, forward strand.
TAAGTATGATGCTAGCAGTGGGTTTTCACAGATGCTCTTTAGCAGACTGAGAAAGTTCCCTCCTTTTTTTTTTTTAAATCATGAAGGGGTGTTTAATTTTGTTAAATGTTTTTTCTGCATCTATTGAGATGATCATGTGGTTTTCGTCCTTTATTCTACTGATATGATGTATTACATTAATTGATTTTCAGATTCTAAGCCAACCTTGCATTCCTGAGATAAATTCCCTGGTGTCTAATCCTTTTTGTTGCTGGATTTGGTTTGCTAGTATTTTGTTGAGAATTTTTGCATATCTATTCAGAAGAGCCCTCATGCCCAATTATTTAATCTCATTCCTACCTCTAATCTCAGGTAACCACTAATTCACTTTTTGTCTCTAGATTTGCCTGTTTGGACATTTCATACAAACGGAATCAACAATATGTGATCTTTTGGGACTAGCTTCTTTCATTTAGCATATTGTTTTTGAGGATCCACATTGTATCAGTGGATCCTCATTGTATACTTTTTATGGCTGAGTAATATTCCATTGTATGGAGCTAACATTTTGTCTCTGTTCACCAGTTGATGCATATTTAGATGTTTCCAGTTTGGGGCTATTATGAGTAATGATGCTATGACCATTTATGTGCAAGTCTTGTCTTTGCATGGACATGTTTTCATTTTTAAGTAGACACCTAGGAAGAGAATTACTGGGTCCTACAGTTCTACGTTTATCTTTTTTGAGGAATTGCCTGTTTTCCAAAATGGCTGTACCATTTTACACTCCCACCAGCGAAGTGTGAGGGTTACCTGGGAACTTATTTAAATTGAGGGTTTCTACATCTCTAAAGTGGTGATAATAACACTAACTTCCTAAAATGAGCATTAAATGAGATTATGATGTGTAAAGGGCTTAGCACAGCACTGGGTCCAGAAAGAGTAAAAGCTTAATAAATTACATTTTTTATGTTCCCTTATTTATACTAATGTCCCAAACCTCCGACCTTGCTTTGCTTACCTGGATGAGATTGTCTTCATGCTTCCTATGTAAACTGACTTTTTAGTGTCAAGTTCCAGATCCTTCTCATTAGTCAGTTAGTCCTCTGTGGTCTAATAGAACCCCCAGACCTTGTCCCCTCATTCCACTGCCCTCAAGGTCTGTGTCAACCTCATTGGTTCAGGGAGCTTTTCTAGGGCTCCAAATTGGCAGGGTTGGGGCAGTAAGCAGCGCTCCATATACCTTCCCTTGTGTGTTGGATCACAGGACAGAAGGTTTTGACTACTCTGCTTGAAAGGGAGGACTTCTGTCCCCCATGTTCCCTAAGTCCAGGTTACTCCTGTTTATCCTTTAAGACATAGTTTGGACATCACCTCCTCCAGGAAGTCTTCCCTAATGACCACTCCCCCCTAACTCCTATAATGTATATTACTGCAACTATGACATCGTTTGTAATTATTATTTTTATGTGTCTGTCTTGTGAGCATCCTTAGGATGGGGACTATTATTCATTTCCATCAGAAAACTGACAAAAAATCCCATGTGGCTCTGGGTGATGGAAAGGAGTGACCAGTGAGGCTGAAAAGGGAGGGTAAGCCAGGTGTAAGGCTGTACATGGACTTTCATGCCAAGCGAAGGGGAAACTTCATCCTAAGGGCAGAGAGGAACCATCCTTTAAGTAGGGGAGCAACATAATTAGAACTGCATTTTAGAAGGATCTCTCTGGGGTAGTGGAGGGCATGGGTTCCCAAACTTCAGCTGCATTAGAATCATCTGAAGGGCTTATTAAGACAGATTCTGGGTCCTAGCCTCTGAGTTTCTTCTTCAGAAGGTTTGGGGTGAAGCCTAAGAATATGCATTTCTCAGAATTACCAGGTAACGTTGAAGACACACTTTGAAAACCACTGATAGAGGATGGATGGAGAGGACTGGGTAGCAGCAAGAATATTAAGGAAGCCATTGAAACAGCCCAGGTGAGAGGTGATGGAGGCAGAGCAGGGCAGGTGCTCACTTTTCAGATCTGTGTGCTGCCAATTTTTTGGTGTCTTAATGGTGAGGTTTCAGGCATGGTAATAGGCCAGTGAGGGAATGACAGATTGTTTCTGGGGAGAAATCAGCCACTTGGTCAGGAGTCCCCACGCCTGACCTGGGAGGACCAGACCCACTTGGTAACGACATTCAGAAAGCACAACGGAGACAAGTTGTTTAATGCCGAATTGTCACAACACAAGGAGGTTTACATGGTGCTCATCAAGGTAGGACCCAAGGCGAAACCAGGCCAGAGATAAGTGACTTGTATAGAGTCCCAGCACCGGGGCCAGGTTTCTCTCAGGCTCTTTCACCCTCAAGACACATGTGCCACATATAAAGCTTCTTCACTGACCCAGGAGCCAGCAGGCTGGCAGGGCTTCTGGCCACTGAGGGTTCTCGTGGAAGAATAGAGTCCCAGGATGAGGTGGAAACCTCGGGATGCAATGACAAGAACCAGAAAGTTGCTTACAAATAACCCCAAAAGGCTTTCACTCCAAATGCATTAAGCCACACAATGCTCGGAGGCGGGGACATCCAAACTCTTTCACTAAAAACTCTAAACACTGTGCAGAGCTGATGCTAAGAACACTTGGGGAGAGAAAATAAAGCCAAAATCATCCTAGAGCCAGTTTTACAAGCTTCACAATTGCCCCCGTCTTCTCTGCAGCCATACTAGTCAGGCTAGCATTGCAGAAGTGAAGAGACACCACCCTGGTCTAGCTAACACTTTCAACAGGAAGAAACACGGGAGTATGTCCCTGGTTTTAAGCAATCTCTTAGAATCTCCATCACTATTCAACAATTTAATGCTACTAGGTTCCCTGGAGCCCCTGATGCCCCTGGGGACACAGCTAACTTGGGGCTGCTGGTGGAGCTGGGGAATTTCCTAACAGAAATAATGTGCCTCAGAAAGAAACTGGCTTTTCTTCTGCCCTAGTTTTAAAGTTTACCTGGCCTCTAGAGGAAATATCCATCAAAATGCCTTCTTAAAGCACTTGATGAAACTTGGCAGATTTCAAGTGTCACTGGCAAGAAAGAGGCTCAAACTTGTTTTCTACCCCTAGCCTGAGGCTTTGCCTTAGTGGTCCAGCCCCTGGGCCAGGCAGAGTGTGGGGTGGACAGCACAGAAGTGGGCAGGGGCAGCTGCTCAAGATACAGGCCACGGGCCCAAGGGGCAGCCCCTTTGTCCAACCCTATGGCTGGGTGTTTGGAGAATGAGCTTGAATTCTGGCCAGAATTCACCATTAAACTCATTCCCAGTGGGTCCTACAGGCCTCTTCTCTTCTCTCATTTAATTCTAGAAGAACGCTCTAGACAGAGTCCAAGGCCTGGAAATTCAACACCTCTGTCCTCAGAGATGGTGAGTGGCTAAATGGTAGTCCAGCAGAGACCTTGGAACAGCAACGCCCCACATGCCCCAAACCAGATCCCATGCAGCACCCCCTTCCCCCACCCAAGGGCCAAGGTGGTCCCTTGGTCCTGGGCCCGCTGGGCTTCAAAACAGGCTCTTGGTGAGAGCCCTGTGGAACTGTGGAGAAGGGGAGACCAAAGGCATTTCTGTAAATCATACAAAATTAGCCCTGTTTACAGGGCTGGGCACCTGTGACCTGCTGAGCATTCCTGAGAGGCCACTAACTCGGAGGCCCAGGAAGTTGAGCAAATGACAAGGCACGACTGACCCCAGCTGGACATTAGCTTACATCGGAACCCCACCCTCAAAGAAGCCCACCTCCCAAACTTCAGATGCCAATAGGTCAGCTCAAGAGCAATCCCACAGGGCCAAATTCATGTTTTAAAACAACTTGTTGCTACAAACTTTAAAAAAAAAAAAAAAAGTGCTGCCTAGCTGAGCCCCTGAACCTAGCTCCCTGAGGGCAGGTGGTGGGCTTCTCAGACCACCACCCATGGCTGCCTCTCTCCAGAAGGCACAAGCTTGGTTCAGCCCAGAGCACCTTCACCCAGGTTGGATGGGAGAAAGCTGACCCCCCCACACCCAGCTGGGCTACAAGGACAATACGGGATAGTCAACCTCTGGGCGGTGCGGTGAGGCTAAAAGAATTTCTCGGGACCCCAAACCTAAAGAGGTAATATAAGCCCATCTCCCCATTAGCTGCCAAAGTCTGGTCTGCGATAAAGACGGCTCTCTGTCACCCCTTCAGCATTCCTGTGACAAAAGGAGTCAACATGCCATCAAGTCCTGGTCACCTCTGTCCCTGGGGATCTGTGTGAGAGCTGAGAGGGAAGGGGAAGTCCTTAAAGAATCACCCCTTTCCACAAAGGAGGCAAAAAAAAAAAAATTCCAGGGGGAATGATGCCAGCAGCTACCAGAGGAAGTGCGTTCCAACAGTTGTCTTAATCTCACCCTTCTCTGTGGTGCAGCTGCCTCTGCCTCCCAGGTCCTCAGAGTAAATCAGCCTGTCCCAGCGAGAGGCAAAAACGGAGGAAAGGTGGCTGCGGCAGCCATTGCAGCCACTGCCACATGTGTTTCCTCAGAGCTCTTCCCCTGGAGGATCATTTTTTACATTCTAAGGTAGCGAGATAAGGAATTCCACAGAGAAGGGGTCTCCTTATCTGGCGGCTCCTGTTTCCTCAGGAGCCTCAATGCCGCCTTTGCTGGGGTGGCTCCCTGGAACCATCTCCGGGACAGAAGAGACCAGGAACTCAAGGCTGGTGCCTCAGCTGCCACGTACTAGAATTAGGAGGCCTAAGTGCGACAAGTGTTCCAGACTGGACAGCCCCTCAGAGACCCAGCCCCCAGCACTGTGGAGAAATCAGGGAGTTGGCCTGGGTCCCTGGAACCCCAGGGCTGTCCTTGGACAACAGACGGTGCTGGGCCTGTCTGAGGAGAAGTCTTACTAGAAACCAGAACAATCTCCCTGCTAAAACTCAGGGAAGACACACAAACAAAACTCAAGCTGAAATAAATACAAAGGCATTAAGTGCTTCTCAATAAACTGAGGGTCCTAATTACCCCCTCAAAAGGTAGTGGCAGGGCCTTTCCCTGAACCTGGTCACCTTGCCTGTGGCCCTTCGCATGAGAGGTCAGAGGTCAAAAGGCTGAATGGGCCTTCCCGGGCCCAGCTGCCATTAGGAAGGACAGGACCAAACCCTGATATGTTCCTCACCTGTATCCTCCACGAACCCCCTAGACAGCTTCAGCAGGCGATTGGGTAGGAGAGGAGAGGAGACCTCCCCCTCCCCATACCCTGAGGGCAGCATGTTGTGTGCAAAGTCCCTGTGCAGACAGAGGGCCTGTCAGTCTGTCTGTGAGGAGGTAGAGACAGGGACAGGGCTGCTATGGGGGTAGGCAGAGTCACTCAATCAGCAGGTCCCCAAAGTCATAGGAGTCAAAGAGGTCACTAATGCCCTCACCCCCATCTAGGCCCCACAGGTAGTCATCCTGGTCCAAGGGCGGAGAGAAGCTGATCAGAGGGGAGCTGCCCGGCAGGGTTGGAGACAAGAACTGGTCTTCAGTCTGCTGCAGAAGTGGGTATGACAGCTCCAGCATGCTGTCAGTGGCCTCCAGAGGAACAAGGGATGGCGCTGGTGACAGGACCTGCTGGGAAGTCAGCGCTGGCGCTGGAGACAAATAGACAAGGGTTATGCCTGGCCCTGGTGGCCAAAAGTCTCTGGTCAGACCTCAGAGCACGAGAACAGCCTTGCTGGGTGACTGTGCACCCTTCTCTTCTCTCTCCCATCCTGCCCCACACCTAATGGCACAGGGACACACTCCGTTTCCTGGCACCAGCTCTAGCAACCACCCTCATTCTCCCACACTCTCTCCCCTCTCCTCTGACAGTGGGTGGGGTCTCCTGCTCTCAAAACCTACTCTCCACTTCTCCACTCAACCCTACCCCTTTTCACCATCAAGGCCTCTGCCCCTGAAATCATTCTTTTTTTATTGCATCAATTTCTCTCACTCTGCTAGACCATTCCCATCGACACACATACTCTAATAACTCCTGTCTTTCCCTGATCTCATGACGCTCTGATTACCAGCCCATTTTACAGCTCCCTTTCATAGTGAAATTTCTCAAGGGTTCCCTGTGCTGTCTACTTCCCTGACACTATTCACTCTTCAGCCCACTCCACCCTGGGGTCTGTCCCCACCATGCCACTGAACCAATGCCAACTTCTAACCCTGAAGGCCCCGGGCCTCTATCCTCAGATTCTTCTCTCCTCTGGCTGCACTCCTCCCCAGGTGCTCTCAGCTGGTCCCATGGCTTTAAATCCCTCTCTAGACCTACTGTTGTCAAGAGGACACTCTGACATGAACCTGGCCCCTGAGCTCTGGGTACCTGCAACATGTCTACTTGGATATCTAAGCTACATTAGAACTTAGCATGTCAAAACCAAACTTCTGGTCTTCCCCTAGACCTATGTCCCCTCGTCTTCCCCCATCACAACGAATGCATCACCACCCACTCAGTTGCCTAGGCCAAAAGGCCCAGGCGTCACCTGTAATCCTGCCACTTGCCCTGCATCCAATCCAGCCGCAAGTTTGGTCATCTCCACAATCAAATGAACTCTCTAAGCTGCCCATTGCTCTTCCGCTCCACTGCTGTGGTCCTGGTCCTAGCCCCCTCCTCTCTCACCTAGACCACTGCAGGAGCCTCCTGACCAGTCACCTTGCTTCCACCTTGCCCCTTGCCATCTGTGCTCTGACGTCTGACAGAAAAAGGGCCTAGAATAAAATCCAAGTTCCGATCCAGGCTGAGAAGGCCCTGCATGATTTGGCCCCGGCCTACCTTTCTCCTCCCTCTCCCAACTCCCTCCCACAGCTTACACTCAACCTCTCTAGCGACACTGGCCATCAGCTATTCTTCAGTACAGAAAGTTCATCTCCACAGAGAAGTAAAAAGGTGATTTCCTACACAGGGACGTGGCATAGGGCACTGGAAATCCCCTGCCAAATATATCCCGACGCCCAGAATCTCACCGTTTGAGTCATTCCTTAGAGCCCAACCAAGCCTTGCTTTGAAAATGCAGTTGCGCTGGGTATGCCAGACTGCCTGATCAACCTCTTCCTAGCTGTGCAACTGCGGGCAAGGGACTTGATGCTTATGAGGCTCCGTTTCCTCACCTCTGCAATGGGCAGGATTATACTGACCTCACAGGGTTGTTGAGAGGATTAAATGGTAAAGACAGGTAAAGAACAGCTGATCTGCAGAAACCCCGCATGGGATCTGTGTGCGGCCCTTGTCAATAATAATAATGGCTCCCATCCCCCAAGGGCTTACCAGGCCCAGCTCTGTTCTCAAGGAGAGGCATGCTTCACCTCCTCTGACACTCGGGAGGCAAAGCTGTCACCCCTATTTACAGATGGGGAAACTGATGCTCAACGTATTTGAATGAGTAAAAAAAACCTGAATATTTGTTTAGCACATTGCAGAGGCCTGCAGGTAGTGTAGTAAGAAGCCTGGCTTGGGAGTGAGGACATGGGCTGAGACCCCAACCCCACCTCACCAGCTGTAGGACCCTGTGCCTCAGTTTTCTCAAAAGGAAAACTAAAGATCCACCTGAGTGGCTGGAACTAGTAAGTGGGGTCACACACATGAAGGCCTCTGCTGCAGGACGGACCTTGCTCTCTCTTGGCGTTTATCACATCCAGAAGAGAACTGCTAATATCTGCTAATTGCTCATTGTAATATCTGTGCCTTCATTGCAGTCTGAATGGCTCGTATTCACTTCCATATCTCCAAAGCCACACATACTTGAAGTGGTCCTCGGTTCACATAAGCTTTTTAAAAAATCACATCTCCTGTAACCCACTCAGTCATCCTGAGGGAGTTTGAAGTGTCCCCATTTTAGAGATGTGGAAACAGAGGCCCAGAGGGGTTAAAGCGACTCGCCCACTGTTGCCAAGTCATAGGAGGCGAGGTGCGGACTCAAACCCACATCTCCCAATTTCAACTCCTGTGCCATCAGCCACATGATCTCAGAATGTCAGAGCCTGGAGGGATGTTAGAGTCGAATCTTGTTCAAACCCCTTCCATTACAGATAAGGGAAACTGAGGCCCCAAAGGGTTAGCAATTCCCCTGGTGATGCAAGAGCTGGGCCAGAACTTGGGCCCCAAAACTATAGGGGCCTCTTCTTTGGGCGTGGCCCCTGGCGCTCAGACCTCAAAATGACCCTGCTTCAGGCCAGAGCATGGAGCGTGTGCACGTGCATGTGTGTACACCTTCTGGAAAGCTTCCTCCTGCTCCCTTCAACAGGGACAACACTAAAAGGCCACGTGGCAAGGGTGGAGAGGGGCAGCTGTGGCACGAACCTTGGCACACAGCTGGCTTCTGGGCTGGCCCCACCACCAACTGCTCTGTCAGCCTCTATAGTCCTTTCAGGCCTCAGACTCTTAATCTGTACAACTGAGGTAAGAACCTTGCCCTTGCTTACATTGTAGGGTCCCCACCTCCGCCCAAGGTCTCCGAGGACAAAGTGAAAGTGGTTCTAACTTTGGAGAGCTGTGCACATGTTGACAGTAGAATGAGAAGGCAGATGCAGCAGGAGGAGGGAGAACAGGGTGGAACACAGGTCTGGAGTGGGAGATAGGCACTGGGAGGTGCCCAGAGAGACAGATGGCTGGTGCCGGGAGAAGCCCTGGTCCCCAGACCAGGCCAGGGCACAGGAGAGATCGCTAAAGAAGACTGGCAAGTCTGGGCTCTTGGCTAAGCCCTACCACCCACTTGCTGTGTGACCCTAGGAAAGTCACTGCCCTCTGAGCTTCAACTTTATTTATGTAAAATGAAGGGTTGAGTTGGATCAGGGGTCCGCAAACTTCTGTATTTTAGGCTTTGCAGGACACTTAGGGTCTCTGTCACCCAGTCATGTTCTTTTCTTTTTCCCCTACAACTCTTTAATAATATGAAAACCATTCTTAGTTCACGAACCATATAAAAACAGGCCACAATTGATCTTCAGGCAATCGCTTGTCACCCCTTGGGTTAAAGAAATGGAATCCAGGGCCGGCCGAGTGGCGCGATGGTTAAGAACTCGCTTGGGATGCCAGAGGGCCCCGGTTCGGATCCCACATATGAGGGCCAGTGACACTG
>NW_017731488.1:80589-105147 GCF_001890085.2 Hipposideros armiger
CCATGGCTGTTCTCCAATGAAAAAAGAAAGAAAAGAAAAGAAAGAAAGAAAGAAAAGAAAGAAAAGAAAAGAAAAGAAAAGAAAAGAAAAGAAAAGAAAAAAAAAAAAAAAAAAAAAAAAAAAAGAAAAGAAAAGATAGCACTGGGCTAGGAATATGGAAACCAGGTTCAAGACACAGCTCTGTTGCCTCCCAGCGGGGAGACCTTGGGCAAGTCACATCACCTCTCTGCCTCAGTTTATTAACCTCTAAACTGGGAATAATAAAACCTATCTCAAGAATTGCTGTGAGGAATAATATGAAAATGGATGTATCAGGTACAGTCATGGTTCAAAAAAACCTTAGTTATTATCTCGCAAGAGAGTGTTGAGCCTTCCTCAAAAAACCTATAGTTCCCCTTCAGTGTGGGCTTATTGAGTGCCAGGAGCTTTTCTGTCAGTCGTTGCCATAGAGGCTGCAGTACTAGTGGTAGTGGCAATAATGATAATAGTAGCTAGGAGTCATTGCCAGGCACAGTTCTAAGGCTTTACATATATTAACTCATTTAATTCTCACAACAACCTATGCAGTAGATACTATTAATTACTATGCCCAACTTGCAGATGAGGAAATTGAGGCAAAGAGAGCTTAGCCTGTCAGTGAGACAAGGAATGCGCATGGGGATTTATAGAGTGTAGACTGCAATGCACACACGAGGGGGAGGACTATACCCCCGGTCGCTGGGTAGAAGGTCAGTACCCAGCAAATGTTGGCATGGAAGAGGAAACGAAGGCTGGTTGCTTTCCCCACCTTCTGTCCCTCAGGATGGAGGGCCCTACCTGGGGATGCCATGGGTTCCAGGATCCCAGGGTTGGTGCTGCAGCTGGGCCGGGTGGAGTCAGGGCTGGGGCTGAGAGTGGAAGTGGAGGGGAGGGGTTCCTTGGTAGGACTGTCCGGTTCCTGCACCTCCTCCGGGCACAGGTAGACTTCGATGGGCCCTTGCGTACTCTTCAGGTGTAACTGCAGGTTCTGCTGGAGGCAGAGAAGTTAGGTCATGGCTCTAGGCAGCTGGACACTTAACTCACGGGTTAGTGTATATGGATGGACACACGTGACTCCCACCATCGAGAAGAGGGAGCGAGCTGAACTCCCGAGCTGCGTGCTGAGGCCTGTCTCGTCTGGCCTTTGGTGGACATCTGCTGCGTCTGCCTGTCTGTCCCCCAGGCCCCTTCTTTTAGGGGGAATGCCTGGATTTTCCTTTGGGAAATCACTCCTCCCCCACTATCAGGTCAGGCAGTTGGAGCAGGGAGGGGCTGCACCCTTCCCCAACTCCAAAGGGTGAATTGGGGATGCTGGATGAGAAAGTCAGAGCAACGATGACTGGTTCAGGGTGGCCCGTGACTCAGGTCAGTTCCACCAGCATCAGAACCAAGACCTGGAAATGGAAGCTCCTTTCCCATGGGGATGGCTGAGCTGGTATCAGGAAAGCTATCTTTGCTACCACAAAGGGAGAGCCCCCTTGGGAACAGAGTCAGCACAGAGAATGGCACAGTGAGAGATGGAGAGCGTGAGGCAGGCTTAAAGTCATAACGTGAGTCGCTGCGGCCAGCCTGGCCTGCAATCTCCAAATCTTCCCCCTGGACCTGTCACTTAGTTCCCCTCCCCCCCTCACTTAAGCCCATTGGACTTGTCTTTTTGTTACTTGCAATCAAGTGTCCTGATACTTCCCACCCCTGCCTCTTCTCTACCACAGGTCCGCAGCTGAAGGCACGACTGACTACACACATGCCATTCCAGCAGGCACTCAGGTCTCCAGTCCTGCCATGCAGTGCCCTCCACCTACCCCTACACTTCACCTGGTGAAAATCCTATTCAATAATATTGAGATAAGTTTACATGGTGACAGATGATTACTAGACTTAGTGTGGTGATCACAGCGTAAGGTATATAATTGTGGAATCATTATAGTGGGTTGTTGGAAAAGTCATGACGCATTTTTGCAACGAAAAACATAGAAAAAAATACGTCATGACTTTTCCAACAACCCAATATTACATACCTGAAACTAAGATAATATTGTATGCCAACTATACTTGAATAATAAATAAATAAAAATAATCATAAATAAATGAAATAAAAGACTTAATTCAAAATAAATAAATAAATAAATAAAAGTCCTATCCATTCTTTAGGACCCAGATTAACTACCACCACCTGTGGGCCCTTCCTCCACTCTCCTCGCTCCGGACCCTCAAAGCACATCTTCAGCCTATAAATCACAGCATCACTACTTGCGTGGGTCTTTCCCCCACTAGGTTCTGAGCTCCTCCAAGCCGGGGGCAGGGCCTTATTTATCTTAAAGTTCTTTCATTAAACAAATTATTTCTTGAGCCCTTCTCAGGCCCTGAGCTGGGGGTACTGCATGAGTAGAACATGTTTTTGTGGGGTTTACACTCTAGTAGATGAGGCAGAACATAATCATGTGGCGGGTGGGGGAAAGCACAGGTGTGAGAGTGATCGGGAAAGGCTTCCGTGAGGAAGTGACGTTCAAGCTGAGGCCTGTAGGATGAATCGCAGTAAACCAAGCACAGAGAAGGAAGCGCATTTCAGCTGGAGAGGACAGCACGTGTGAAGGTCCTCTATGGGGACAACTTTCGTGTAGGAGGGAAATGGCAGGCAGATCAGTGTGGCTGGAGCAAAGACAGCGAACAAGGGCAGCATGCCAGAGCGGGCTGGCAAGGGCAGAGCATGGAGGGCCTCGTAGGGAACGTTAAGAATCTGGGTCTCGGGCTGGCCAAGTGGAGCATGGGTTAAGCGTTGGCTTGAGAGCGTGAGCTGGGAGCAGCAGGGCTGCCAGTTCAGATCCCACATGGGCCAGTGACGCTGTGCCCTCTACAGCTAAGATGGTGAACAACAGCTCAACCTGGAGCTGGGCTGCTGTGAGTCCCTGGCAACGGCATAGGCTGCAGCCCCTGCTGCAATGGGCTGCCGTGAGCTACCGTGAGTGACTGGCAACCAGCGTGAGCCGCTGTGAGCGGCCATCCAATGGCCAGGGATCAACTGCCTCACCCAGGAAGAATGCAATGATAATACCAACATGGGCCAGTGAAGCGACGTCCTCCACAACTAGACTGAAGAACAAAAGGACAGCAACTTGTCTGTTCCTTTCTCCTGATTCCCCAATTCTGTTCCCCTCCCCAAATTCCCCAATAAAATCTTTAAAAAAAAAAAAGAATTTGGTTGGTTAGCATGAAAGGATTATCGTGAGCACTGACACCGCTGTGTGGACACACGTATGCCTGTGTGCAAGTACACAGAAAGAAACCAGGAACAGAGGTTTTCTCAGGCCAGAGCCTGTTGCCCTTTCCAGCTTCTGCCATTTCTCTCCCAGCTCAGAGACCACTGATTTTACTGTGCACACCAGCATGGACCGGGGAAGCATGGGGCTGAGCAGTGCCAGGGACAGAGCCTGCAGAGCTGCCCGGGGCCCTCCAACCCTGCTCCCTACCCACAGCTTCCCCTCTCACCTCGCTCATGTCGGGCACTTCCAGTCTCGTATGTGGCGGGGCCCTGACAGCGATCACTGTCTGCTCTTGAAAGTTACTGACAGCACGTAGGTCCTCGTAAGTCACATAGGCCAGTGTAGGGGCAGGAAAGTCAAGAGAAGTAACTGTCTGGTCAAAATTCACACCCGCAGTCCACCAGGCAGAAATCCAACCCACCTCTCCTAACCCCCTGAAAATCTCTTTCTCCTTTTTATATAGCTTAGAAATAACCAAAATCTGTAACCCGTTCTTTTAATATCATAAGCTACCTTGGATCCCTTTAGAAAGCAAATGGGGGTATAAATCATATTTTAAAATGCTGTCTTTTGTCAATTTTTTTTTTATATAAACACTTCATCTCTCAAACTAGATGACTAGTTCTGAGAAGGCAGGGAGACATGTCTTATGTCTTTAAATTTCTCACAATGCCTAGGCTCCTTGAAAAAATACAAGGTCATAGCCAAAACTAGTGAGACGCTGAAACCATTTTGGAAAAAATGTATGAAAAGCCTTAGCATAGTCCATGCTCTGTGACCTCATCATTTCAATCCTAGGAATCTAACCAAGGGAAATGTTTTAAAAAATAGGGAAATGTTCTATATACAAAGGCATTCATCGTTTTGTTGCTTTATAAAAGCAGAAATCTAGAATCAATCTGAATGTCAGTTTTAGGCCTATCAACAAACCAGAGTGTAGTCAGAGTAGGAAATTCTCAAACCATTTAAACCCTATGAGATTGCTGTTTTTATAGGTTTTTTAAAAATGGTCTAATAGCCACCATTTCATGTGGATCAACCAAATAGTTAGGAAGGATTTGTAACAACATAAAAAATGTCTATGGTAATATACTAAGTGGAAAAAAGCAGGATATAAAATGTTGTTATGTACAGCAGTCACACACTATATTTAAATAACACATACCCTGTGAACAGTTAAAGAACAATGGCTGTGTTAAGGTGGCAGCTGTTTTCTTTCTTTTCTCCATTTTCCAGATTTAAAGAAATGTACTTTTCTTACTTTTATGAGAAAATGACTTCAATGGAGTCGAGAGGAAAAGCCACTGAGAAGGAAAAAACAGATGTCAGATCCCAAGGCTGAGTTAGTCCCTATAGAGAGGTATTACATTAACTCTGGAAAGATACGAGTATGTAACAGGCCCCTGCTCCCTGACCCCTTCTCCCAACCAAAGAGGATATCTCTTGTTGGTCTTGTCCTCGGTCAGGTGCTTGAAGTCCAGAGAGCAACTCTGGATGAGCTGGTCCAAGGCCTGCTCCTTGCTCATCAGTTCTTTCAGCTCCTGTCCCAGCTGCTCCTGCCTCCCAGGCCGGGTGGGATCTTCAAACATTCCCTTACTTCTAGGCACAAAGCAGCCCCCAGTGTCAGTCTCAGTCCACACCCAGGAATCCCACCCCCAGGGCTGCTGTGCAGAGCTGCACAGATGGTGCAAAATCCCAGATGAGGCAATCCACATGGTCTATGATAGTGCTCCTGGGTTGTGCAAATCAGCGGTCCTGTCCAGCTCCTAGGGAGCTGCCAGGGATTGGAACTTGGGGTTTGGGAGTTGGGCTAGGGAAAAGAAACAAATCAGGGAGTCATCCCACTTTTGGGGGCTTTCAACTCTGTACACCCTCTGCCCCAGCATCCCCCAAATGGCAGGGAGCTGGAGTGACCTCAGTTCTGACCCCCCTGCCTGGGTTCTCCTAGCGTTCATGCCAGGGAGTGCAGGTATGCGCTTTAGGACCTTGTAGAAGTGAGGAGAGGAGCCTGCAGTACTCTTAGCTCAGAGCTGGAAGGAGTCTGGGTTATTACCACCCAGCTCCCAGGGGACTTTCCTAAACTAGAAGAGGGGAAACTTGGGATCCCACACAAGAGTATGGAGTCCTCTCTCAGACCTTTACACATCCCAGAAATCATTCTCCACCCGACCCCTGCCATGCTATCCTATTAATCCAGCACATACACCTGCTTGTCCACCCTGCTCTTAAATACATTGGCTCTGCTCCCAGCATGTAAACCTATTGGATGTTGCTCTGGGTCCACCCCCAGCACTTGTGCCCATTGGATGTTGTTCTCAGCCCCACCCCTAACATGCACAGCCACTGGGTAATTGCCTGTGGCTTTGCCCCCAGCATGTGCACCCATTGGTGCCAGCAGCCCCAGGCCAGGCACTCACACCCACTGGATGTTGTTCTTGGCCTTCTTGCTGATGAGCTGGATGCCCTCCAGCACATTGGTGATGTCATAGATGCGCCGCTTCTGCACATCCAGCACCTCAGCAGCCCAGTTCAGGTCCAAGACCTCATCCTTGGACTCTTTCAGAAGGCAGATGAACTTCTTGGTGAGCAGCCCCAGCGACGTGTCATACCGAGACTTCTCCCCAGGGGACTTGGGAGCTAAGAAGGAAAGGGGCCCAGTCACCGCTCAGAAAGGGTAAGCCTGGTGTGCATCCTCCATTGACCTGGACCCATTAAGTACCACCCTTCACATTAGCACCCACTTTCCAGTTAGAGCACTGTGAGGCAGGCAGCCATTCACCACCATTGTCCAAATAGGGAACCTGATACCTAGAGAGGGAAAGTGATTTGCTTAAGGTCTCACAGCCAAAGGGTAGTGTCAGGGCTGGGAACCAGATGTCCTAACTCCTAGTTTCCACCACAGCTTAGGGCAGCCATGTCGTCACCACCACCACCACCACCAATAATAAATGCTCCCTGTGTGTAGGTCACTGTTTTAAACACCTTTCGATATAAAACAAATTTAATCTTTACAACGTACTATAAGCTTGATGTGTAACCATCCCCATTTTATAGATGACAATACTGAGGCACAGACAGATTAAGTAATTTGCTCAGCTCACTCAGCTAGAAAGTGGCAAAAGCTGGGATTTAAATCCAGACAGTCTGGCTCCAGAGTCTTCCTTCTTAACCATTACCCCATCCTGCCAGTTATTGCAGGAATTTGGTATTAGGATAGGGAGGGAATGATGACCTTGCATTTGAGAACATTTTTATAGACTTGCCTTTTCTTTCCATGTAGAGACTAATGAGAGGAGTCAGTCCTATAATATCCAATGGGGCAGGTTCATGAAAAAAGGTCCCTTTCTTAATAAACTGATGTCACAAGACCACATCTCAGCTGCAGCATCTTAAACCACAAGAGAACTTTTGCAATTTAGGTGACTTGCAAGTCATATAGCAAGTTAGTGGCCAAATTACTTCAGGAAACTGAGTTTTAGAGAAGTCTCAGATTAATTACTCTAGAAGGGAACTTTAGAATAGCTTAACATATATACATGACTGCTATTTGGCACACAGGCTGCTTTTTCAACTTTTGCATCCATGGCAGACATTACTAATTGATGAGTGCACTTAGGACCCTTTGATTAAGAGCTTTGGGCAGCCTCTACCAATCAATTGGAGAGGAAACCTTTTTGCTATTCCTGATCTAGCTGTACTTCATTTTAAAGATGACACAACTAAGGTTCACAGAAAAGGAGGGGCCAGTCAGGTCAGGGCACAGCCCTGCCCAGACCCCCAAATTCCTGACTGTCATGCTTCCCACCAGTCACATACCTTCTTCATTAGGTCTCTGACCCCCCAAATTAGCTTTCCTCCCCCTCCCTAACACAGGTGCTGAAACTCCTGCTCTAACCAGAATATTGACTGAAAATATGAAGAGGTGGAAATTCCTTCCAACTTAGCTTTAGGAAGTCACCACCTCGGTGGCCTCTGGATCTTAAAATCTCTGAGGTAGCATAGACTGGATTAATCCAAGCTTCACTTCCCTCTGAATCACTGATTTAGCTGTCTGCATACGGGAGAAAGACCCTGTTCTTCTCTGAGCTGGGTTCTCTCTTTTAGAAAAGGTCAGATTGAATGAACTAAATGTAAAAACTTTTTAAAAATACTAAGCTCCCAAATAAATCGTTGGTCATCACGTTTAGATCACAAGAGCAATGTATGGTGTGAGAAAAGCAGTACAAGACTAGGCTCTAGTCCTGGCTCTACTTACTGGCCATGTGACCTTGGGCAAGCCATTCAAGCTCTGAGTTTTAAGGTGCCTCATCAGTAAAAGGGGGGGTAATCCTACCTACCTGGCAGGATCCAGTGAGAGAATACACAGGAAACTGTTTTATAAACCGGGAAATGTGCTACAAATATTACTCCTGATGATTTGGGCAGGGCTGCTGCCCTCTGCCCCTGCCACCCCACCCCGGTCTCCTGAGCCTGCCCCTAGATGTCCCATCAGCACAGCTTACTTTGGGGGCTGGGGAGGCCATCCACTTTAATGCACTTCCCCTTGGGAGTCTGAAATTCCAGGACTGCAGGCTTCCCAATTCCCTCGAGGTCCAGCTTCCTTTTCGCCTTGGAGAGGGAAAGAGAAGCAGAGTTTGAGAATTATTCCTCTTTCAGTCTTTCCCCAATCTGGGCCCAAAGCACTAAAGCCACCAGCAGCCACCTCCTGCCTCAGTTTACCACCAGTCCTGGTGAACATCACTGTACTTGGTAAGGAAATAGCAGTGACCTGAAAAGTGAGCTTTCACGGGTAGGAAGTCCTATTTTCTGAGAGACACACAACATTCCTATCCCCTGAGGCCCATGCACTTGAGACCCTACCAAATCCAGTCTGGCCAAGAGCTCAGGGTTCCTTAATAACAGGCCCAAGGTCACTTCCACATCTACCCCCTCCCTCTCCCTCCATACACAGAGGATGATGCGGGAAGGAAGGAATGGGTGGGGCCTAAACCACATCAGGCTGGGGAGAGCCCCCCTCCCCCCCAGAAGCAGCTGGCCCAGCCAGACTGGGTGCCCATCACAGCTCCACAGCTGGCCCTTATCAGGGTGGGGCTGGGCATCCGCCCAGGCCCAGGGGACTTCCTGGATGGGTGCCACACCCCAGGGAGGTGCTGACATCAGGAAGCAGTGCAAACATCCCTTACCCCCATGTTTGGGGCTCCAGCTGAAGGGCCTCAGGGCCTCCTGAATAGACTCCATTTGCCATTCTTTCTTTCCGGAGAGGGGCAGACAATGAATCAGTCCCCTGTGTCTTAAGGACAAGCAGCTGAGGTCCCCCAGCTCCCCCTCCTTGTTCCCGCCAAGCTTGGGAAACACCTGCTGGGGAAATCAAACCGCAGACCCATCTGCTCCTCTCAACCCCATTGCCACTCAGCCTCAATTAGGCGCAGAAGCTGCACTGGCCCAGAAGGGGCCTCTCTCCTGGTTAGGGCTGGGCAGGGGCAGGGCTAGGGCACTGGGGCACTAGGGCACTGGGGTCAGAGACCTGGGCCTTCATGTCCCAGCTTCTTCACAAACTCACTGTGTGACTTGAGGAAATGCTCCACATCTAGGAGCCTCAGTTTCCTCTTCTGTAAAATGGGGGCAGAAAATACCTCCATCAGGGGGCCATTGTCAAGATTCAAGGAGATAACTTCTATAAAGTGCTCAGCCTGTGGTTTAGCACACAGTAGGTGTTCAGGAAATGCAGAGTCCCTTCCCTAAAATCCAGTCTCTGCATCTTCCTTGACACACCCTTCTGGGGGTCGCTAGGCCCATGTTGTTCCTCTCCTCTTCCCCCAGTCATCTAGTCACCCCTACCCTGGCTGGGACAAAGAGGCCTATTTTAACCTTTGGTGGTGAGGTCATGCTCAGCAGGTCTGAAACTTCTAACCGCTGCTGAGCACAGCTGGGCTGACAGGTGTGGGAAGTGATGACAGTTCTTCCTGCTGTCAGCTCCCCTCTGTACTGCACACTCCCCACACACCTCCTCCAGGAAGTCTTCCTGGGATGATTTGAGGAGGCCTGCTACTTGGTTTGAGGAACCTGGATATGATGCTTCTCTCCCACACCTACCCAGACCTGGACATGATCCAAACACCTCCCTGCTCATTCCTCTTGAAGTCTTTCTGGAATATTCCTTTTCTAATCTCCCAACTGGCAACTTCCTAGATTCTAGGGAAGGTGACCTGCTCTAGCCCCATCTTATCTCTAGAGAAAGGCCCCAATCATTCATTGAGAATTGCCACATGTCCTGGGCCAAACCCCAACATTCATCACCTCACTGAAATCTTCTCAACACCACTAATCCCCATTTTACAGTTGAAGTAACTGAGACTTAGTGAGTTCCGAGGCCTTTATCAATCCTGACGGAGGTTATTGACCCCAAAATCCTTCATTCCTCAAAAGGAACCCCAAGGACAGGGAGAAGAAGGGAGGTCAGGCTGAGTTCTGACGCAGAGGTGGGGCAACCCAGAATCTCCCCAACCCCATCTACCTCTCCCACCCAACAGGAGCCAGCCCCTGCTGAGTTCACAGAACACGCCAAGAAAACCACACTACCTGAAGAGTGGGGAGGAGGGGAGAACCTTGACCAGAGTACCTGTGCTAGGCCTGTCACATGCTCATCAGTCCTGCAACATCAGTACTGGCAATCTCTCTTGGCAGACAAGAAGTGGAGACTCAGAGAGGTTAAGCCACGTGCCCAAGGTCACACAAAGGACAGAGGCAGAGTTTGAACGCAGGTCTGTCTGATTCCAAAGCCATGTACCAGGCTGCCTCAGCTCCATCCCACACACATTCCCCCAGAATCTGCTGGAATGTGAACCAAGGCCTGGCTATACCCACCTGCCCCCCATCATTTTACAGCCACTTACCAGGCCCCCGCTTCTCTCATTCTCCCTCACCCTTATCCTGTACTGAGTCCCTAAGCAACAAAGCGTCCCCCACCCAAGAACATCTTTCTGACACGTTTGGGCACTGCCCAGAGAAAAATCAGCTCATGGAAGGGCCTGAGTGTGCAGAACAGTAGTAGCAGACGACAAGCCCAGGAGGATGAAGACCAAGGAGAGGCCGAGCACAGGCCTTGGAGGCAGAACACCCTGGGTTTCTATCTAGCCCTTCCACCCGCTTCTTAGCTGGGTGAGTGGGGCAAGTCGGTTGACCTCTTGAGCCCCACCTGTAAAATGGGGATAATCTGCTCTACCTCTGCTGAGGATTCAGTGAGACAGTGCAGCCAAGCGCTGTCACGTAAGTGTCAGGGGCACCTGCAAGGGGAAAGTTCAGAGGTAAGCAGAAAAGACAGGGATGTGCAGCGGTCTGGGACCACATGCAGAGCCAGCCAGTTTGGCTCTAAACTAGACCATGTGAGGCAGCCCCTTTGG
Source organism: Hipposideros armiger (assembly GCF_001890085.2). Classification (NCBI taxonomy): domain Eukaryota; kingdom Metazoa; phylum Chordata; class Mammalia; order Chiroptera; family Hipposideridae; genus Hipposideros; species Hipposideros armiger. Next base: position 91,268 of record NW_017731488.1, read on the forward strand.
CTGTTTCCTAACGACCTGGTTAAGCTTCAAGGCCACCCGGCCAACCGAGGGCCAAGAGCAGAGCGCCTTCCTCAGGCAGCCCCAGAGCGAGAGGGCCAGAGCCCACCAGACACAACCCCACTACAGGCAGCAAGGCGAGGAAACCGGGGCTTGAAGGAAGGGAAGTGACTTGCCCAAGGTCACAGAGGGAGTGGAGCCAGGCTGATCCTAAGCCCCAAGTCCTAAGTTAGACAGTGGCAACAGGAGCAAGGGTACGGTGCTGAGCGCTTTGCTTCCAGATCCCAGACCTGCTGCTGGGCAGCCTAGGATTCACTGCCTTGCCTCGCTGAGCCAACATTTCCTCATCCAACCCGCCTTGTAGGGTTGTTTAGTAAAGAGTTCACTTTCTTTCATGGTTCTCAGAGGAAATTTGGAAATTACAAATTAAAAGGAAAGGATAACTGGGCAGAATCCCACCCTCCTCACAGGTTCCTGCAGGGATGAAAGACAATGATGCAGTGTGCCTGGTGGGAGCAGGGAATCAGCAGATGAGCATCCCACGCTTTCTCCAGAGAGTGGTGGAAAAAGCACTAGACATGGGGTGAGGAGACCTGGGCTCTGGCCTTCATTCTGCCATTGAACTTGGCTGCCATCCCTGGGCAGTGCCTGAGGTCCCTTTAAACAGCAGCTGGCTGACAAATCCTATTCACCCTGCACTTTGCAGCCTGGCCACAAAGCAAGCGGCCACACCCAGGGTTGGGTTTGGAGCTGCTCCAGGCCACACCCTGGTAAATGAGTAAGCAGGGGGCCAAGGCCTGTCCTAGGGCTGGGAGCACCAGGCATCTGGGGACTAACAGGAGAGGGGGTTCTGGGCCTGGTAGGCCTTTAGGGTGGTCATGATACAAGGAGACTCTCCCACCTCTTGGCTTGTGACTTGGACAAGTGACTTCACATCTCTGCTCAGTTTCCTCATCTGTAAGATGCCTCATCCCAAGCAGCTTGACCAAGATAACGAATGTGAAGAGTGCCAAGCAGTGCCTGGCACACATGAGGCATTCAGTAAAAGAGAGCCATTCTTGCTGTGAACACTGAGCCCCTCAGGGAGGGAGGTACAAACAGATGCACTTGGGCTCCTCTGGAAGGGAAGCAGTTCAAAACCACAGCTGTTACTGAAACTCTGCCTGGGTGCCTGAAAGCAGCTGGCCAGAGGAGACTGGGCCAGCCACTGAGCCCCTTCCTGGGTGGTACCTAGCTCCTAAGTCCGGGAGTACTGGCGAAAGACAAGGCTGCAGGGAAGAGACCAATGATCACCTGGCTGTGGGTCATACATCTCCCTGTATGACCGTGGGCAGGTCACATTCCCTCTCTGAGCCTCAGTTTCCCCCTGCAACATGAAGCTACTAATGCCATCTACTCCACAGGGTTCAAAACTGTTTTAGGCTTTAAGATGCTGAACACAAGATAAATACCCAGTTATCCTTGGCTGCTAGACCTGTAAAATGGGAATACCTCTTCTGCCTCCTTCCTCCTAGTTGGAAATAATATGCAGGAAGAGGCTCTGGGAAAGTTAAAGCCTTGAACATGGGTAAAGCATGATTCCAGTAGCAGGGAGTGGGGCCTCTGCCTGCATCCAGCAACGGCCGGTGGCGGGAGGTCTGTGTCTGTAGACTGACACAGGTCTGACCAGATGCCTCAAGGGGGGTGGTCTTATCCCTGTACCCCTCAAGACTAAGTAAACCAGTAACACTCCCATCACCCCTCCCTGGAGCCTGTTTTCACAACCCAGGACCTGGAGCTGAAAGTGATCCGAAATGAGTTAGCTCCATAGCTATTCCATACACACATGCATTTTCAAGAAAATGAAACTGAAGCCCAGGCCGGGGCCAACACTTGTCCAAGGACACACAGTGAATTAGTGGCAGTTAAGACCAGAAACCAGGCTCTCGAACCACCACCCCCAGCGCCTACGGCTTTTCCCACTCCACCCCCACCCTATGGTTGTTTAGATTCTCTTGGGCTCCATCCAGGAATTCCGCTCCCACAAAACACACCCTTTGCCTAGTGCCACCACAATTTGGGCCCTCCCTGGCAACAGGCCTGGGGGCTTGAGTAGGGAACAGTCAATCTGAACAGGAACCCCAGGGGGCTGCCCCCAACTTGCACCTGCTACTGGCTGTCTGGAAGACTAGGCCTGGGGGGAGGACCCAGGGCAGATAATTGGGAAGGAGTTAGCTGGATGGAAAATTTGGAGTCTGTCCAGGCCAGACTGAACCTGAGAGACCACCCCCCCATTTTAAAGTCCCCACAGCATCTCCAGGCCTAGTTCTGTGCCAGCACAATAGCAGGTGCCCAGTACTGGTTTCTGGGCCAAACAATGAATGAAGAATGAATGAATGACAGCAAAGTTGGCACCCTGGACTTCCCCCCAAGGTCACAGGGTGCGCTGGGGGTAGTGGGTTAGGTCTCCACACTCCCAATCCAACAGATGAAGTTATTGCATTCCCAAGTCTGAAAATGAAGGGTTCTTCTACTCAGATATCGGGGTAATGGGTCGTTCTGAAAGTTCCCCTTCTCCCTCCCCAAACTTGACCTGCTTCACTCATACTGGGTCCCAGGCGCCCCTCCCTCCCTTCCCACACCCGGAAAGCATAGGGGGAAGCGGTAGGTGGATGGGGGGGGGTCCCCAGAATTACCGGCAGCCGGCCAGCCGGCACGCATCGCACAGCTTGGCTCTCTGGTCGGTGGGGGGTGGCGTCGAGGCAGGTGCCGGGCGCCGCAGTGGGAGGCACAATCTGCGGGTACAGCGGGGTGTAGTAGGTAGTGGTGACCGGATAGAGCTGGGGGCTGCCGAGGCAGGGCGGCCACAGCTCGGTGGGGCTTATCACGGGTAACCCCTTGAAGGGTGGTCCAGCGGCCGGAGCCAGGGCCCGGGGCCCTCGCAGCATCGCAAGTCCAGCGCCCCGCTCCCTTGGCGCGCCTGCGGGCACCTGCCGGCTCGGAAGCCCGCGGCGGCTCACACGGCCCGCGGCATGGAACGGAGGCCGGGGGAAGCCTCCAATGGACGCCTGCGGGGCAAGGTCGGACCCTCCCCTCCTGGCCCGCGGCCGAGCCGAACAGCGCTTGGAGATCCCCGCTTGGAGATCGCCTGGCGGCTGCGGCGGCAGCACAGTCAGGCGCTGCCCCGCCCCAAGGCTGGCCGAGACCCGGGACGGCCCGACCGACCCGAAGGCCTTGGCGCCTGGGGTCCGGCCTGCTCCGGGGAGGGGTCTCTGGGGTGCCCGCGGGGTCGACGGAGAAGCAATGCGCTCGGACACGGAAAGAGAGGCGGGTCGCACCCGCCGCCTCTCGCCTTGCTCTTTAGTCCCTGAGCTTTTCTCTGCCTCTTTTTCTTCTTCTTCTTTTTTTTTTTTTTTTAGCGCCAAACTACGTGCCGCGAAATTCGGATCTCCCGCGGAAAACGCCGCTTTTCCGTTGGTCGCTGCAACTTGCATAGGCTCCACCCTCCGGAAAGGACCAGTCCCCAGGCGGCGATTGCAACACAATCTTTGCTGCTTAAAGGGGCCGGCACGCTTGCTGTCGCTCGCGAAACCGACTGGAAGGGTGGTTCCCGTACGGTGCAGAGGCAGCCGAGCAGTGCGGAGTGCGCTGGAGAATGGGCCCGAATTCCCTGGGGGGAGGGGCATTTTGGCGCCGAGGTCTGACCTGAACCCAGATCCAGCGGTACATTACCCAGGGTGCAGGGCCTTTTGTTAGTTGGCTAGGTTGCTTAGCTAGCATATATGCATTTCTATCCTTTTCCCCGCTAAAACGCAAGCCAGGAACCTGTTCTCTTTCCTGGTACGGAGGCGAGGGGCGGAGCCTAACAGACCTCTTCATAGGGGAAAACTATTATCTATTGAGCGCCTACAGTATGCCCAGCCACACTGCTAGATGATTACATGTGTGTAATTTAATCCAACAATCTTGGGAAGAGGAATGAATATCTTCGTGGTGAAGATGGAGAGTCTGAGAGGCTAGGTACTTTGCCCCAGCTCACACAGAGATGTGCTGATTGGAGAATTGGCCGTCCAATCTGGAACAGGCCAGCTTCCACAGCCCTTGTTTGTTCCAGTAAAAGATTCCTCCCCAACTGTCCTAAACTGTGGCCTGCCCCTTGCAGGCATGGATGGGGGAGTGGGTGGGGGTCCAGAGTGCAGAGCTGACTGGTTCATAGTTGTATTCCCAGAGCCCAACTTTCAGTAAACATTTGAATATCTCCAGGTTTCTCCTAAACAATCCTTTTGTCACAGAGCCTTTCTCCCTCTTTAAGAGCCTTTATTATTGATAATCCATTTACATTCCTTTTCTCTCTAGTTTAGAGATGCTGAGGCTCAGAGAAGTGACTTTGGCTAGAGAATGGCAGAGCTGCTAGAAACTGCTGTTAAATTCCAGGTCTGCGGATTCCTGCCTGGTACTGTGATTTTTTATTTTTTTTTTTAATGTCTGATCCTGGTATTGAAGGCCTTTCGGAATCAGTCCCCAGCTTAAGACCTGGTCTTCATCCTCAGATAATGAGGCTGAGGTGGCAATAATGCATAGTGATTAAGAGCCCAGATTTTGCAGCAGCCTTGGGTTTAAACCCAGGCCCTATCACTTTTATTAGCTATGTGGCCCCAGGCAAGTTGTGTAAACTCTCATTCCTAATAACACCCACCTCTTTGGATTCTGGGGAAATCTAATGAGATAACGCATGTAAATAAAGCTCTCAGCATAGAGCCCAGTTCATAAGGAACCTCCAGAAATGGTAGCTGTGGTTATATCTCTGGTCTTTTCTCCAGTACATAGACCTCTTCCCTCCAGTTGACATTTTTCACTGGTCCTTCAAGGCCCAGTTTAAACATCACCTTCTCCAGGAAGGCTTCCGTGCCTGCCTCCCTTTTACCAGAGTGCCCCTTGCACTCTTTGGACCCTGTGTGTTGTCTCAACAAACAAGGCTTTGTTTCTGTGCCTTATCAGTTAGGTTATAAGCTCCCTCGAGGGATTTTTCTGAATGCCCCTCAGCATCTAGGGTCTGGCCGTGCATGTGGAAGGTGGGTATAATAAATACAGGTTATATGATTAGCTCATCTTCCCAGCAAGGAGTGGCAAGGAGGCCCCAATTCAAGTCCCACTCTCTAGTTCCTAGCTGAGTGACTGGACGAACTGCTGCTCCACGTCTCAGATAATGCTTCCACTCAGCCTATTTCATAGGACTTCAGAGACACTATTGAAATGGTGGTGGTTATGATGATCGTTAATATTTATGAGAACCTACTGCGTGCTGGGCTCCAAGCTCTTGGGCATCTCCCATGATTCTCATAGCACCCCTCTGAGACAGGCACTCTTTTTATCCCCATTTTACAGATGTGGGAACCTGGAAGGAATTGTGGCAGAACAGGTCTAAGGAAGGAGCAGGGCCCCAGGGCCAGGAAGGGAAATGGGGGTGGCAGGGTGGGGCTGAGACAAAAGAAGGGAGCCAGCAAGGGGTGAGAGCCAGCTCTCTGTGGTTGAGTTTCAGGCAGCTGGGGCTGGCTTTAGAGTTTCACTGCCTGGGAATTGATTCCTGCAAAAGATGAGGGGCACAGATCTGCAATCTGTCACCCTGACCTTGAATTCCTGCCCCATCTGCCTCTAGCACTGTACTCTTGGTCAGGCCGCTGGACCTCTCTGAGTTTCAATTTCCTCATCTTTGAAATGGGGATGGCAAAAGTGACCTTTCCACTTACTGTGAGGGTCAATAAGGCGTTGGATATAAAATCTTCAGAGGGGTGCATGCATAGTGGGTACTTAATATCTTTTAGCTAAACTTTGTGAGATGAACCAGGCAAGGCCCTCACATGCAATGGTACTAAAATGCTTGCAGTTTTCCATGGATACCTGTGGATGGAAAAAAAGGGATTCTATAGAAAGTAACCTCACAGGGTGATCTGATTATAAATTCCTAACTGGGCAGGTCATGGTGGGTAGTCTCACCCCAGGCATATAAATTCTTTAGTGAAAAGTTTAAGCCAGCCCTGTCCATTGTTCTTGCTAATCTAGGTTAACACACTTTTGAAATGCCAGAATACCCCTCAGAGGGGGTATTAACCCTCAAGAAAGCACATAACTATCCTGTAATCCAATCCTCAACTTGCTTTCTCCCATGTCCACCTACGTTCAAATGCATGAAAGAAACTGCAAAACTGTTCTTCTCTGGAGCATTTGAGATCTTGCCCCACCCACCACCCCTACCCCCAGCATATGGCGTCAGTTTGGCTCAAATAAACTCATAAAAATTCTCTGCAGGTTTGGACATTTCTTATGTTGACATGCTCTGCGCGTTCCCATTTCCCAGGCTTTGCTTACATGGCTCCATATACACAAGGCCCGTCCTCCCTTCCATTTCCTTGTGCTCAAATCTGATCCGTCATCCTTCAAGGCCCAAACTCAAATGGTGGAATGACAGGAGCAAAGAGTCTGAAGTCAGACAGCCAGCGACACGTCAAACTCCTGGGGAGCAGGACCCAGGCTCTGTTTTCACCTTTGTGCCCTCCTCCCTGAGAGTGCCAGGCACATGGTGGGGCTGCAGTCAGCAAGGATTGTGATAATAGCTCATATTTCTCAAGCGCTTTCTCAGTATAAAGCTCCCAGCCAGGTACTTTACGTGCATCATTATGTTGAAACCTCCCATCTATAACATCTATATATCTATAACATAGGTACGATTTGGACGGTTGAGGAAACTGAGGCTCAAACATAAAGGGACTTGACTGAGGGCTGATTAAAGATGAAACCAGGATCAGAACTCAGATCTCTGTCTCCCAAGGCACTGAGCCATTGTGAACAAAGGGCTTAGCTCCAGTACCCTATGTAAAAGAGGGTACGTTCTGCCAATGAACTAGGGCTCCAGGGCTGCAGACATTGTTGGGTGTGGAATGTGCCCCACAACCAGATAAATGAGGGATGCATAATCCCATTTTTCAGATGAGAAATTGAGGTATGGGGGACATTAAGTGACTTGCTTGAGGTTGCACAGATGGTAAGGAAGGAAGCCCTTTTTCCTGCCAGGCCCAAAAGCCCTGGAAAAGCCCCCAAAGCAAACTCCTATTCCAGTGGTGTCCCTCATCATCCCTGGTATATCTTCTCCTGAAAAATGCCTCAGATTCCCTTTGTTCAGAGTCTAATTTATGAAAATACTGGAGAGAAGCTTCCTGAAGACATAGACTTCTTGTTCCAAGGCCCCCTAGTATGTTACCCGTTTACATGAATCCAAAATCAGAGAGAAGCCATATTGAAGCGATGGGAAGGGAGGAACTCTTTGCCTCCATCTTCTTTGTGCTTCTCTGTATAGTTTTTTCTTTTTCTTTCTTTCTTCTTTTTTTTTTTTTTAGCTCAGCCATCCTGCCACCTGTTGGCAGCTCAGCTTGGGCTGGGAATTGAACCGGTGACTCTGTTGCTCAGAACTCACACTCCTGAACGAGCTCTTAACCAACTGAGCCACTCGGCCTGCCCAGTTTTTTCTAACTATTGTACAATAAGCATGTATTACTTAGGTAATTGTAGAGAAAAGGGTTTAAAAAAAAAAAAAGAAACAAGTTGCTACTTCGGAGAAGTTCTGCTAGTGATAATACTTTTACTGGAAAATTGTTGGAATGTAAGGTTCGTAAATACTACATGAATGTTTGAAAAGCCACAATGAGATTCGCACCCACTGGGATGGCTATAATAAAAAAGACTGGGGGCCGGCCGAGTGACTCAGTTGGTTAAGAGTGCCAGCTCTGAGCAACAGGGTTGCCAGTTTGATTCCCACATGAGCCAGTGAGCTGTGCCTGAGCTGAGCTGCCACTGAGCAGCCAACAGGTGGCAGGATGGCTCAGCTGGTGAGAGCACATGCTCCTAACAAGGTTGCCGGTTAGACTCCCGCATGGGATGGTGAGCTATGCCCATCCGCAACTAAGACTGAATACGGCACCTTGAGCTGAGCGGCCCTGAGCTGCTGATGGGAGGCTGGATGGTGACTGGACTTGGAGCTGAGCTAGCTGCGCCCTCCACAACTAAGATTGAAGGACAACAACATGGCGGTTCCCCTTCCCCAATTCCCCAATAAAATCTTTAAAAAAAAAAGAAGACTAGGGCGGCCAGTTAGCTCAGGTGGTTAGAGTGCAGGCTCATAAGACCAAGGTTGCCGGTTCGATCCCCGCATGGGCCACGGAGCTGCGCCCTCCACAACTAGATTGAAAACAACTACTTGACTCGAAGTTGATGGGTCCTGGAAAAACACACTGTTCCCCAATAAAATTTCTTTAAAAAAAAAAAGACTGACTAACAAGTGTTTGGTCAGGATATGGAGAAATTGAAACCCTCATATATTGCTAGTGGGGATGTTAATTGGTCCAGCCGCTTTGGAAAACAGTTGGGCAGTTCCTCTAAAGTTATACCCAGAGTTATCATATGACCCAGGAATTCTACTCCTAGATATATACCCACAAAAACTGACAAAAGATGTTCACACAGAAACATGTACCTGAATGTTCATAAGCAGCATTGTTCAGAATCAAAAAGTAGAAACAACCTAAATGTCCATCAACCGATGAATGGGTAAACAAACGTGGTGTAACCATACAACGGAATATTGTTCAGCCAAAAAAGGAATGAAGCACTGATATATGCTACGACATGGATGGACCTTAAAAACATTATGCTAAGTGAAAGAAACCAGACACAAAATGCCATATACATATTGCATGATTTCATGTATGTGAAATGTCCAGGATAGGCAAATCTATAGAAATGGAAAGCAGACTAAGGGTGGGTCAGTTTCATCTCACAGATAAGGAAACTGAGGTCAGAGAAGCGGAGTTCCACTGTGCCAGCCTATCTGTGTGACTTTGGACAGGTGGCTTCACCCTTCAGAGGCTTAGTTTTCTCAACTGTAAAATAGAGATAATGATGTGCACCTGAGAGTGTGGGTGCGCAGACTTCCTATGTTATTTCCTTTTCCCTGCTCTCTGGCTTCTGGGTTTAAGGGTTAAGGCTGCCATCTAGAGGTGAATGCAGGCACCTGCCAAAGGCCTGCGAGGCTGACTAGCCTAGTCAACAAGTTAACCCCCTATGGGCTTGGGGAGGAGAAAAAGGATGTGAAAGATGCAGCCCTGCTGGGAAGGTCAGGGCTACCAGCTTGGCCAGATTCTTCCCAGATGTTTCCAGGCCCTGGAGATGTTTTTCACAGATGCTGGTCCTGTGGTGGTGGCCTCACATTGGAGGAAGGCAGTCGGATTCAGGTCCCAATAGTGGTGCCGAGAGGAGCTTGGGGAAGCACCACCTACAATTCCTGTGACTATCAATGTATTCCTGCTTTTTCCTGCTTGAACTCTATAGCTTAAGGTCTGGCAAGTATTGTAGTTCCCCACAGTAGCCTGGCCACCCCAATCCCGGCCCCTCTGATCTGCAGTCCCTGTTACACGGGGACCTTACGTTCTATCACACACTTTTTCAGACTCCACCTCTGACCTCCCTGCTCTCCCTGTTTGCCCATGCTTTTCTCCCTGCTTGGGGTGTCTCTCTCCACCTCTTCCACCAGGACAAAAGGCCTGCCCTCAGACATAAGTTTCTCAGATATACAGGTCATTGAGAATGCTGCGTACCCTCTATGCTCACATGAGCTCAGACAACAGCAATAAGAATGGGTATATTTCAACTCTTCAGACTAATGGAATGGAAACCTGGGATGCAAAATCAAGACTCCAGATCAAATTACTATTACTGAAAAATAAGGCTCAGAACTCTGTTGAAATAAGCAAGGCACTCAGTCTTTGGAGTCCCGGTGCTGTCAGGTGCTGCTGACAGCTTATACCACCCACTGCTCAGAAGCTGATTCTGACCTGCTCCCTACCTCCTGTCAGGAATCTCAGTCTGTCATCATTTCACGTTGTTAATTACAATTGTTTTTCTGTTCTATCTTCTCTGCCAGATTTAAGATGCTCCTTTTCCTCTTTATCTTCACACGTCAATATCCTGTCCAGTGGTTATCGCAGGGTAGAAGCATAAGAATTAACTACTGAACTGAACTCAGTGAAAGGTATTTGCAATAATTGAAAGACCACGCCCTATCTCTTCCCAGGAAAGTCTCTGGCCACTCTCAGTCTCTTTATGACTCTTCATGGGGAAAAATGAGGAACCCAAATCCTCAGGTACCTCCTTTTCCTGGCCTGTGGAGAAGCATAACTTCTCCTTGTATAATCTCATCCATTCCCCTCTCCATGATTATTCTTCCCTGCAAAGGCAGATAAAAAAACAAAAATGATGCTAATAGCAGCAGAGTGAGCACATTCCCACTCCAAATCCACTTTATCTCCACAGCCCTATAAGGAAGTCATAGTTAGCCCCATTTTACAGGTAAAAGAACTGAGGCCAGGAGTAGTTCAATGATATGCCTGAAGGCATACAAGCTTGAGTGTCAGGTCCTGGAATTTTATTTACCGTGTGCCAGTACCAGTTCTGAAAGCTTATCAATCCTAACTCATATAATCATCATAACATCCCTATGAGGTATGTGTTATTATCATTCCCACTTTATAGATAAGAAACTGAGACTCGGAGAATTTAGGTAATTTGTTCAAGGTCACAGCCGGTGATGGTGGAATAGGCTGACCCCTCTCGACCCCTCTGCTCTGTATGTCTTCCTTCTGCATATCTTCAGAAAGCCTTGGCTTCAGCACGTATAAAGCTGGATGAGAACACACATTTCTTTGGTTGGTTGTGATAATTAGATCTTGCGTGTGGGCATCTGGAACACAGTAAGTACCCAGGAAGAAGAGGTAATTTTTGTTTCTCTTCAGCGCCTCACCTGACAATTGCAGCAACTGGCCACCAGAGGGAAGTCACGTGCTGAGGACCTCAGCCCTTCCCAGGGGTCTCGAGGAGCGTTCAATAATTATGAATTCTGCTGAGCCCTTTTTTTCCATATGCCCAATCCTGCGATCAAGGACATATCTCGCCAGTGCGGAAGCTCTTGGAACTGACCTTTTTGCAAAAGAAATAAGGTTTAAGTCTTAAACGCATCCAAGGCCCCTTTGCCAATACCAGTTCTGGGACTGGAGGTTGGAGGTTGGGGGAGGATGTATGTGGAGGGGAGCCCAGCTGTGTCCCATTTGGTGATGGTAATGGTAGGGGGCGGCAATTATCAGCCGGGCCCCTTCTGCTGGAGGCTGGGTTCTTGGAGCCACAGCTGCAGGGTGGAGGGTGGCAGGGAGGGCTTTGGAATTGTCTCCCTAGGGGTTTCCATGGTTACAGATTGATGCAGGCAGCCCACTAGGCTGGGTCCTTTATCTGTATTGTCTCCTGGAGAGACAATGGGCTGGGGGGGAGGGGGGAGCACTCCATGCAGACCACTGCTGCAGCAGGGGCCTTGCGTGCCCTGCTATGGGAATCCCCTGACCCCCTGCTGTTAGGGCTGAGATACTGGGGCAAGGGGGTCAGCCTCGGTAATCACTTCTTGCATTGGGGTACAACACTACTGCTGCAGAAACTCAGGAAAGGCCATCTTTCTGAGGTTCCAAAACGGCAAAGCTGCAGAGGCCCCTGGGTAATAAATAAAAATCACACATTTTTAGAGTCAGCCCTGATCAAGTCATGATTCTGTCTCTTACTGCTGTCTGACTTGGGCAAGTTATTTTACCTGTCCAAGTCTCAGTTTCCTTATCTGGAAAGTGGGGACAACACCTGCTTTATAAAAATACTGTGAGGAGGCACCAAGCACAAAGCCTGGTGTCAAGAAGGTGCTCAGAGAGTCCCTGGGCTCAGACAGGCTCACGGCATGTTTTGGGTCATAAGACTGGCTCTGTCATTCACTCTGTGGCCTTAACAAGGCCCTCTTCTCTCTGGGCTTTAGCTGCCCCATCTGTGACTTGGGGACTTTGAAAGGTTTATACAAGATGAGGTGAGATGATGATAAGAAGATGCTTGGAAAAACAGAAATCAAATCCCTAACATACAACCCTGCCTTCTTAGAATATGCAACACATGATCATAGGGGACAGGCATGTGATATAATATTTTGGGTGAGTTGACTCTTTAGTGCTATGGCAGATAAGGGAGATTTTCTGAAGAAGTAGGAATCGAGGGTCTCAGAATCAGGGAATTGTTCCAGAAAGATCTGCCACTCTGTGCCAAAAAGAAACAAAAGCTCAGAGGGGTTAAGGGACTCAGTGCTCTGCTGCCCAGTTTAATTATCTTGTCCTGTCACCACCATCTTTTTCCAAGGGAAGGGTGCGTATGTAGGTGGGGAGAAAAGGAAGGAGTAAGGGAGTTATTGTCATTTATGGGACACCTTTATATGAGGCAAGTTGATCATTAGCCCTATTTTATAGATAAGGAAACTAAAGATTGCTGTTATTGTTATTCAACTGGATTGGCCAAACAATGTATAAGATTCAAGAATAAAATAAATTTTTCTGCGGTATGGAAGACAGAGCTTGCCCAAGGGAAAAATAAAACAATCCCTTCACCTTTGAATAATCAGTAGAGGGAACCAATAACTTTTAAATGTCTATCACTCATCCGTCCATTACAGTGCACTTAGCCCAGAGCCCCATACACAGTAAGTGTTCAAGGGATGAAAGTTCTTATCACCATCACCATTATTAAATTTATTACTACTCATTCAATGTTGGGATCCAAAGGTAAATAAAACTCCTTCTTGTCTTTGAGGAATTCAGCCTAGTGAGAGGGAAGGGGGTGGGGTGCAAAAAAATTCCCTTACACTTGTTCAACTTTATAATTTACAAAGTACTTTCACATTCATCATCTCATTGAATTCTGAAAACAACCTCGAGAGGAAGGCATTTTTCACATTCTAGAGATTAGAAAATTGAAGCTCAGTGGGCTTCAATGACTTGCCCAGACATTGTAAAATATGAATAAAATATGAAATAAAATTTTAGGACAAAACACCTTTATTGGATTAATGGTGTTACAAAGCAATAAAATATATTGATTATGTAAGGCCCACAGACCATAGCCCTGTTTTACTAAAGAGTAATATAAAAGATAATTTTTACCGAATTAAAAAAACAGCCAGGCTTTTAAGAGCTCTCATTTATAGAGCAATGACTATGTGCCAAGCACTTTTTATGCATGTCTCTTATTCTCACAACCACCCTGAAGATAGAAATGGTCAGCAGCCTTTCACAGATGAGAAGCTGAGGCTCAGAGAGGTGAAGCTATGTGCCCAGAGTTGCTCAGTAAGGAGAGGGTAGAGCCAGGACTCGGAACCCAGGCTCTGACACTCAGGTTAACAGCTGGAGCCAGGACTTCCTCCCAGGTCAGTTTTGTTAAAGACTATGCTCCTGCTGAGAGGTGAGCACCCTTTCTTGTCTTACCCCACAGAGCATGATGAGCGAGAGGGAGAGTGCTGGCAGCTCTCCAAGGTGAGAGGGCTCATCTCTGCCCCGCTGGGAAGCAGGAGTGTCCTACAGCCTTCTCAAAGTGTGTGTCTACATACCCATGTAGACACACATGCACATGTGTGACTGTGTGAGAAGTTGGCTGGGTGCCAGGTCTCACAAAGCCATGTGATAAAAATCTGTACATCTTCCTGAACTGTCAATTTTACTAAAGAAAAAAAATGAGACATTATTATTTTATATGAAAACACAGATGGCTATACAATGTATGAGAACACACACTTCACATGGTATGCTAAGATAATGAATGACAGCTAGCATTTGGGGATTCCTATTCTGTGCCAAGCACTAGTCTAAAAGTTTCATATGTTGGGCTGGCCGAGTGGCGCGTTGGTTAAGAGTTGGCTTGGGATGCCAGAGGACCCCGGTTCAGATCCCACATATGAGGGCCAGTGACACTGCCCTCTACAGCTAAGATGCTGAACAACAGCTCAACCTGGA
>NW_017731488.1:105242-107543 GCF_001890085.2 Hipposideros armiger
GCAGTGGGTTGCCATGAGCTACCATGTGTAGCCAGCAGCCAGCGTGAGCGGCCATCCAGAAGCCGGCGACTGATCTGCCTCGCTCGGGAAGAGCGCAATGATGGTGCCAACTTGGACCAGTGAAGCGATGTCCTCCCCAACTAGACTGAAGAACAAAAGAACAGCAACTTGTCTGTTCCCCTTCCCTCAATTCCCCAATAAAAATTTAAAAATCTTAAAAGTTTCATATGTTAACTAATTTAATCCTCACAACAACCATCTGTGGCAGGGACTTTTATTACCCCTGTTTTATAGATGCAGATACTGAAGATGAAAGAAATTAAGTAACTTGTCCAAGTTCATACAGCTAGTCAGTGGAGGCATGAGGGCACACACCGGCATTTCAATAGCCAAATATTAGAACATCTGTATGACCCATTGTTTGTTCAATTTAAAGTTTACAAAACGATTTGAGTCGAGGATGATGTTTAAAAATAGCAACTGGCTCCCACTGGACTTCTTGATAAAATTATAAGGGCTGCCAATTGCTAGCAACTTACCTGTGTCAGATTCTCTACTTCTGTTGTCTCATTCATTTCCTACAACAACCCTATAAAAGAGTTACTATTGGGAGTTTTACAGATGAAAAATTGAGGCTCAAAGAGGTGGTGTCACTTAGCTAATCACACAGGTCAGAAGTGGCACAGACAGGATTTGAACACAGATCTGCCTGATCACACAGCTGCTGCTCACGCCCGTGATTACATCACCTCTGGTTTCCAGGTGCTCTGGCCTCTAGATCATGTCCTTCCTACCCGCATTGTCTTCTAGAAAGAGCTGCTTTCATGAATGAGCTGGTTCTGAATCAGGCTGAGCCTGGACAGGCTCCCAGGGTCTGAAGATCTGTCCTTCCACCAGCTGATAACACATGTGCTATGAAATATCGGGTTGTTGGAAAAGTCATGACGTATTTTTTCTGTTTTTCGTTGCAAAAATGCGTCATGACTTTTCTGACAACCCAATAATTACAAATCCCAGTAATAGGAAAGTATGAAGATCTGGGAGCATGAAGATCTGGCTTTTAATCCCTAGGTTTGTGAAGGGATCTTTCCACATGACAGTGGATGAGTCACTTCCTCATTCTGGTACTCAGTTTCTCCATCTGTGAAATAGGTATAGTAACGCTAGCTGTGGCTTACTGAGTGCCTGCCATGTGCTGCTGGCAGGATTTTAGGTGCTTTGCATCAGTTCCTCACTAAATCCTCACAACGACTCTGTGGACTGGTTCCAGGGTTCCGGCACGGGGGAGACTGAGGCTCGGAGAGGTGAAGAGCTTGGCCACGGTGGCAGAGCCTGGAAATGGAGTCACTGGGCTAGAGCCCTCCTTTTAGTCCCTGTGCTATTCCTCAAGGCTCCAGACTATCCTGGGTGTGCGTGAAAAGGGCTCTGAGGAGCACAGATGCTGGACAGGCAGTACTGAGGTGCTGTGACGGGACTATGTCAACAATACTGACGAAGGAATTGTGTTAGGAATTTGACAACCATGCCCAGGCGGCTCCATGGTTGGGGTCACACTGGACCTACCAAGTGCCAGGTGCTTGACATATGCCATCTGATTTAATCACACAGCAACCATGTAAGGCTCTGAGAGGATAAATAATTTACCTGTGATGGCATAGTGGATACACGACAAAGCTAGGATTTCAATCAGCATCTCCTGGATTCTCAGGCTCATAGAAAGCACTGGCAGGGCTGCAGAGGCTGGGAGAGGCCAATTCTGTATGACCCATTGGTTTGTACAAAATTTTAAAAGAGCCACAGACATCAAACGCACTAGATGTTCAGGCTGCGCTGAAGGGCTGGGCTCTGACACTTACGCCAGGGTCACCTTTGGCAAGTCCCTTAATATCTGTGAGCCTTGCAGGGGTGAAATGGAAGCAGCCCCCCCAACCCCGTTACCATGCAGACTGAAATGCTGTGCACTAAGTGAATAGCCTCTTTTGAACAGTTCCTTGCCACTCTTGGTATGCGGAGTCAAATCTGCAGTGGAAAATGTGATTGACAGAATGTGGGACCAATATTTAGGCCCCTGGGGACCTATCTGGATAAACCCTCTATGGAAGCTAGAATCAACCCTTCATACACCTGGACCCACCGCAAGACCTGCCACGGGCCCCTGGTGAGTCAGGGTGTGTGTGTGTGTGGGGGGGTGGCTGTCCTGACCTGCCAGGGGCCCCTGGTGAGTCAGGGTGTGTGTGTGTGTGTGTGTGTGTGTGTGTGTGTGTGTGTGTGTGTGTGTGTGTGTGTGTGTGTGTGTGTGTG
>NW_017731488.1:107733-179665 GCF_001890085.2 Hipposideros armiger
CTTGGGTACCCTCATTGCCACACAGCACACACTTTTAGCCCCAAACCAACGAACTGCCAGCTGGCCAGCGACCACCTCCACTTAGGGTAATGAGTTCCATATGTTTCCATAAGAACCCAGCTAAGCTTTTCCCCAGCAGTTCTTGAAAAGTGTTTTCTCCCTCTCCCTGGCTCCCAACTCATTCTTGGCCACCCTTGTTTCATTTGCTCCTAATGAGGGCGATAGGAAGGGGGCTGGGTGGCAATGACAAGGAGACAATGCTTTAGGGAATTACCATCCTCTGACTTCACATTTCCAGATCCTAAGGGTGAGGGACTGTGCAGTCCACCAGCCCCTTGCAGTCCTTCTGTGAGAGTTGTAGGTGAGGCTTCAGCTGCCCCATCTCTAAAATGGGACTAATAATCCCTGCTCAGGGTAGGCAGAGTATCACAATAAGAGCCTTAGATAGGAAGCTAGGAGGCTTGGATTTGAGTCCTTTCTTGACTACTAATTTGCTGTGTCCCTGGGCAGGCTCTTTCCCTTCTCTGGGCCACACTTGTGACCTCTAAGGGCCCTTCCATCCCTGATAGGCTTTGGATTTATGACCAAATGACACAAGGTACAGGGAAGAGTATCAATTTACCTATTAAACATGGGTGGCTCCAGGATTAGGTCCCCTAAGCCTAAGGCCTCCCTACTGTGGGCATTGTTACTGCCAGTCTGGGCTCCCTTTGACCACAGTCTGGCCCAATTAGGGCTTCTGCCTCCAGCTTCTGGCACAAAGTAGGAGCATGATGGTGTTGAGAAGTTTCCCCAGATGGCAGGTCAGCTCTGCCACTTGGGTGGTGAAAGAGGCGGCTATGGGCAGCCCCCAGACATGGAGGGATGTGAATCTGATTTCAGAGAGCTACAGGACCCCCAGCACCTTATCTGGCTTGACTAAGGCAATCCCCAAATCCTGGTCTTAGGGTGACCCACTACCCTCATCCCAACTGTCCACTGACCCTACCCAAAGACTGACTCATTAACGTTGGCCACTGATACTACTCAGACTGACCCTCACACCCAGGCCACAGACTGACTGCTGTGGCCTTCTACCCAAACTTATCCCCAAACCCAGCCACACCCTGGATGAACCCCAATTCTGGCCACACTCTGACCCCTCACTCTTTCAAACTGACCCCTGATGTTGGTCACAAAGTGACCCCCTGACCTTGACACTGACAGCCTTAACAGGAAAAATAATCAGAAAACAAATGCTAAACTCTGTGAGTGAAATAGGACATCAGAGTTGAGAGACTGAAGCGGGTTGGGGAGGAAGACTGGTGCAGAGGGCAGAGGCTTTACGGAGGACCCCCGGTGGGCCTGGGGCCACACTCAGGTCGGAGAGGCCTTGTGCAGGGCACGTCCCAGGCGCTCGAGGAATGCGAGTTGCCTGAAAGAATGAAGGAAGGAAGGAACGGGGTGCGATCCAGGGCGGCCGCCCAGCCGGGGCAAAGCTGCCGAGGCAGGAAGCCGGGTGGGGGAGCGCCGAAGCTGCAGCGGCCCGAGCGCAGCTGGGGGCAGCGGGAGAGCAGTTGGGTCAGCGACTCCGCTGGGTGGGGGGCCCCCCGGGCCGAGAGGCTGGGAACCGGGAGGCCACGCTGCTGGCAGAGTGGCGGGGGTGCCGCGAGGCTCCGGATGGGCTGGGAGCCCCGCCCGCAGGCTGCGGAGGGAGCCGGAGCCAGAGCGGAGCCAGAGCTCAGACATCCGGGCGCCAGCGAACACCTGCGAGCAGCCCCCAGGGCCCGCGGGGGGAGCGCGGGTCGCCGGGCCGGGGGCGGGACGAGGGGCGGAGCCGGCTCCGCCCTACTGGGCTCCAGGCCACGTGGGCCGAGGCTCCGCCCCTGCCCGGACGCCAACCGGCCGCGGATGGGGAGTGGCTTTCTTCTTGCTGGGCCAGGAGCGGGCAGAGGGTTATCATAAGAAGCATCTCTGAGAGAGCGAGCGAGAGGAGGCTTTTAGGGTGTATCCTGGGGAAAGGAGAAGAGTGGTGGCGATGAGAGGTAATGAGACCGGGAAGACAGATCATTGAAGGTTGTCCCGCGCATCCATAGCTAGGGAGAGCTATAACTGGCCTTCTCGAAAGGGCACTACCATCTCCTGTGTCACAGGTGTAGATTCGAATCCCTGCTTCGTTACTCAGGAGCTGTGTGGCCACGGGCATGTTACTTCGCCTGTTCTAAGCCTCCCGCCCCCCCCCCCCAAAGTAAAAATCCCTTTCAAATGGCCGTATTTCAAAGCTAATGTTACAATGAACGTTAAGGCACGCGGTTAATAGTGAATCTTGTATTTCAGGGATCCTGGTAGATGCTTTAGGTGTGTTATCTTTAATCTGAACCAAAAACTTTCAAGGGAAGGACCATCATCCTTTTACAAATGGAAAGGAGACCTCGGGTGGCCTTAGGTCGTTCGTTCAGCGAGCACCCGCTGGGGACCAGATATGTGCCAGGGACAGGGGAATTTTGCAAGGGAAAAGAGCTGGCCCAGAGTAGAGGTGAGAACATGGGTTTTGAAGTTGGGTTTATCAGTCCTTGCTGTGCCACTTCTTTGCCAGTGACCAGATGAAGTTATTCAGACTCTCTGGATGTTTTCTCTGTAAAATGGGAATGATACTTTGCTAGGGTGTGGTGAGAATGAGAAAAAACGAAGATAAAATAGACCCTGACACTTGGTAGGCACTCAATAAATGATGATGACAGGAGACACTATTCTCTCAGTTTTCTGACCAAAGGCCAAATTGCTTTCACTCTCTAATGACTAATGAATTGGTGTGCTGGTTTCAGCTTTTGTCTCACCCACCTGAATAGCCCAGCCTCAGCAGACCTAACAGGCAATTTCCTTGGAATTAGCTTAATAATACCTTGTAGGTGTGTGATACATTTCAAAGAACTTTCCCACCATTATCTCTGTCCAGGGAGGCAGCAGTAGAAGAACCACCAGCTGCTAGGCAAGGGAGGAGAGATCCTTGCAGAGGTGAAGGGGCTTGCTCTTTCTAGCCTTCCACAGCTCCACAACTTCTGAGCAAGCAGGAAGCAGCATGCTGTGGCAGAAAAGGTACACAAAGTTGAGTTCAGTGTCTGGTTGTACTGCCATTAATGGTGTAATGTGGGGCCAGGTGCCTCTAGAACTGTACCCTTAAGATCAGTTTTATACAGATGTGAAAACTGAGGCTCAGTTATACAGCTAGGATGTGACAGAACAATGATTTGCAGCCTTGTGTGGCTGTCTCCAGAGCCAGCACAGCCCACCTAACTAATGATCCAAGGTAGACCCAGCCTGGGTCTTGTACTTACTTGATTTGAAGTGAGAGTTCCTCACACGAGGGCTTCCTGCGGGATTGGAGGTCTGCTATTCCTCGGCAAAGGTGTATGTGTGTGTGTATTTTCTGAAGGGAGTATTCGTACCTTCCATCAGATCATCAGAGAAAAACCATGAAACAGGTTAACAACCACTGGTCAGCTGGGAGGAAGGTTGGCAGAGACAAGTTGCCTCCCCACCACATGCCCCTGTTCACCCCTGAAAGCTCACCAGGGTTAAGGTGTGAAAGGTGATGACGTGAGCTGTTTGTTATGAAATATTGAAGTAACTCATGCCAGGGACCAACACACAGATGAGATCATATCATAAACAGGAACCTGGTGAGGCCAGGAGCCTGTGGAGCCCACCTGGGGAGCTGCCAGGTGGGGGCAAAGTGGTATGAGTTGAGGGCCTGGTGCCATGGAATAGCCAGTCTCAGGCCCTGCTCCTGTTCATTACAACGTTGGTCACTTAGGATTAAAATTCTGGTCTCAAGGGGCTGTGAGAAACTGGCTCAGACCCATTATCCAGAGCCTCAGTTTCTCCATTTCTGAAATAGGGGATAAAAATGCTTACAGAGTAGGCTCCCAGTAGGAAATACCAGAATAGATGAGGTTCTTCCTCAAATTCCCAGTCCAGTATAAACCTTCAACTACTTGATTGATGGTAGAGGATAAATTGGTATCCAGTATTACCCAACGAGCCCGAAAATCCTTCTGATCAGAGTGGCTGGGGATTTGAGGGCAGAGACCCTTCTGTTCTCCAATTTTGGAAGCCCAAGAGTAAGACAAACCAGAGAATGTGAGGAGGGAAATGAAACCAGACCCAGTGATCTGTTTATTCATCTCTGAAATGGGCTTATGAACCACCACCCGTCTGGGCACCAGGTGAGGCTCCTTTTCCACATCCCCTGCTAGAAAGACATCATGAATAATTAACGGTTGAAGAAGACAGCCATCTGCTAATCTAGCAGATGGGACTTAGACCTGGTTTCTGAGCTCCCAACTTGCTGGGTGAGCTAGTGCCCGTCACTTCCCCTCTAGTCTTCCCTCATCTGTAAAATGAGGGGACAGGGCCAGGCTATTCTCTGCACAGCACCCAACAACCTTCAGTGGATGTAGGGCTCCCATCATGAGCCCTTTCCACTCCCCTCTCCATTCCAGTCTTAGCTGGGCATTTTCCCACCTCCTTTTTACGGGAGTAAGTGCACTTTTCCCAAGCTCCAAGGACATGTCTTTTCCCTAAATTCAGCCGTGTGAGTGGTAGCACTTAAGGAATCAAATTACATACACAAGTGTTTAAAAACTGTTTATTATGCAAAATGTTAACTTTTATAAAAAGTTTAATAACATACATCGCATGGTTACAGAAAGTCACCTTCCTGCAAAAAGGTACAAAAGCTATATACTCTATTATAGAGTTCATAATCAGGGCAACAGAGCCTTTTTTCCGAGACCAGAAGACCAGCTCTACCGCTGCCTTGGCCGAGTTTGGAGAGCAGCCACTCCCCCCCACACTCTGAAAGGCAGTCTTTAAAACTTGGGGATCGGGTGGGGCTGGGTGACGTTGCCCAGCTGGTGCCCAGAGCTAGCTCTGGCTCTTTAGGCCACCCAAGTTCACAGTCCTTCGCTCCGGGGCGCCAGGTCCAGCCTCGAGGCAGGGATTTGAGGAAGTCAAGTGGGCAGGGAGAGGTTGGGGCCCATCCATGCCCTCGGGCTTCTGGCTGTAGAAGGTCCCGGGGTCCCAGGCGAACGGGTGCCAGCACCTGCGTTCTGGGCGGGGGAGGAAAGAAGACCAGGGAGCCGTCAATTTCCGCCGAGCGCGCCGAGGAGGCCGTCCGCAGACTGGCCGGCGCCAGGGAGGAAACTTGGTCTCTACCTCCAGCTGATAACTCCGCGCCCCACGCTGCCCCCACCCAGTTGGCGCCAAAGGACCACAGGCGGAGCTTGGAATAGACACTAGTTGGGAGGGGGCTGAGGAAGACGCAGCTCCCTTTACCGTTCCAAACTACAAACAAAACGGCTATTTTATTTAGTCGGACCTGAGCTTATTTTCCCGGGTCTTTGGCCACTGGGGGAGGGCAGGGGCAACGTGTGTTTAAGGTTCAAACGCACATTGGATGAGAATTGGTTCTGTCATTCATCTGATATGCCCACCGGCAAGTTACTTGCCCCTCTCTGGCCGTGGTTTCCCTGAACAAAGGGAGTGGTAATCCCTTCCTTAAAAGGCCTACCAACTCCAAGATTTACTGTTTAAGCATCACCGCACCCCCGCTCCCACCCCCACCCCCCGAGAAGGTGGGGATACTCACCTATAAGCTCCAGGACAGCCAGATCAGTGGCAGAAACTCCTTTTGTCGTTGGAGATCACAAGTTCCGGAGAGAGTTCGGCTGTCTGAAAGAAGGACAAGAGTTACGCATGGCACTTGGGAGTTGAAGGGTTCCAGCAGCATCCCAGCCCCGGAGCTCAGCTCCGCCCCGGCTCCTGCGCACGCCCACGCGTACCTGGATGGAAAGATGCGGGCCGTCTGGGGGTCCAGGGGTGGGCTCGGCCAGGACCACCTGCAGGTCGAGGATGTAGTCTATGACGCGCTGCAGGATTTCCACCTGGCTAAGCTGAGTGCCTCGCGGGACTCCGGGTACTAATTCCCGCAGACGCGAGTAGCAGTGGTTCATATCGTCCAGCAGGCTCAGCGGCTCCTCCGCTGCCGTGCCCTTGCTGCGGCCTCGCGCGATGGCCAGGCTGCGTTCCGACAGGCAGCACACTGCCTCGTAGCAGCCACGCACGGGGCTTAGCGCCTTCATGCTGAGGAATGAGGTTGAGGTTAGATGTCCCGAAATGAGAAAAACGCACGAGAAGCCCTAGAACAGCTAGCAATGCACGCACGCTAATCGCGGCCTGTACTTATAGAACCAGCCTTGAAAGCACGCCCCTTTATGCAAAATATTCCGCCTCAGCCCCGCCTCCGCCAACCCTGGGCGTTCATAACCCGGTTAAATTGCAAACAGGCTTTCGCCGGCTGGGCTGACGCCGAATACCGCGTAGTCGTGGATTCAAAGAATGAGGAAGCGTTGATACTAGTTATTGGGGAGAGGCGGGACTCTTTGCCAGCAAGGATTTTAAAAATCACTTAAAACCATTAACTTTAAGAATTTGCCTTTTCCTGGCAGCGCCCCAGATCTTTGAGCTTCCCTGCCCCCCTGCTAGTCTACCCACAGCCCAACACTAGTTCGAACCCACAGCTCCTCCGAGGTCATAAATCCCTGAACAGCAAAGAAGCCTTTTTTTTTTTTTTTTTAAAGCAAAAGATTTTTCAAGGGAAACTTGTAAGGAATTAGTGCCGCCTTGTTCCCCAATTTGCTGTTCGTCTGACCTCCAGACTCACTGGCGTCAGGAATTATCTTGTGACCAGAGGGGAAAAAAATTAATTGCGGTGAAGCTGAGGTTACAATGAAGAAAACAGATTTGGGCTAGGCGCTGAGATTGCAGAAGGAGGAGGGGAAGGGGGTTTGAGCAAAAAACACTATTTATTTGAGCAACAGGGGAAAAGAAAAAAAAGAAAGCTGCCTGAATCGGTGCTTTTTGCATAGGGAAGGAAAAGAGCTCCCACCCTCTGGCCCCATGCGCTCCATAAGAAGCCAAATATATGCCCAGTTATGTTTTGGAAGTGAGTTTGATTAGAATTTTGGACCGAGTTTTGAATGTGGGGGGAGGGGTGACAGAAGGGGATGATTTCTATATAACCTTTTTAGGAGCCCCCTATGGAGTCAGCAAATCTCTTAATTCTTGCTTCCTCCTTCCCCCCCCCCCCCCCCCCCCCCCCTCTCCACACACCTCTATGCAGAAAACAATAGTTTGGTAATTTCAGTGCTCTATTGTCTGTCCCTTTCGGCTATGGAAGGGAAGGCACCTGGACTTGATTATTCTTAGCCTTGCTGAAATAGCTCCAGCTCTATCTGAGAACCCAGAAAAGGGACCAGAGGACAGACAAGCCTTGCGTTGCAATAGGACATAGCATTCAGTATGCTTTGCTTGTCTTTTTATCATTTTCCAGGACTTTTGGGAATTTGCAGCCTTAAAATGCTGGTTGCCATCTTGAAACAGACCAAGTGGGATTCCCCCAATGCTTAATCAGTCAGTTGGTAAATATTTATGGAGTTACTTCACATAAAGCAGTGGCTCCTGCTCTCAAGAATCTCGCAATTTGGGGAGACAAGATTAACACAGGAAACAATTAAGAGTTCTATAGTATGTGGCACTGATTAACAGGACAATAGGAGCTCAAAATAGTCATAGTAAAAAGGACATAAACCTGGAAATCAGGAGCTCTAGGTTCAACATCCGCAACCTTGCCAATAATTTGTCATGTGATCTTGAACAAGCCCAGCTACCCTGGCCTTATTTGCCTTGTGAATAAAATGGGGATATGGTGCTAAGTGATTATTTGAATTCCTTTCCAACTCTAGAAGTCTAAGCATTTATGAAATTTAGACAGGCAGGTGTGGGATGGTAAAGGGCACAAAGAGTGGCTATAAAACATGTCCAATGTCACACCACAAGTAATGATAGAGCCAGATCTGAAGTCTTGTTCTTTGCCATCATACTGCAGGGCTCTGTGTCCCAAGAAAGATCTTCGAAAGATATGAATGTTTTCAAGGACAGCCTCTTTAGTATAAGAAAAAAGAGGAAAATAACCTGTGAGTGGATAAGTCAGTCTATATATACTACAGATATCAAGTGAAGAGCCAGCTATTTAGTCATGGGAAGGGAAAACGGTGGCTATGGAGACTCTTAAATGACAAAATAGAAAGCCCTTTCTGTTTCTATCATGCAGATTTCCATGGTTGTGCAAAATGGTAAAGTCCAGGAGGTTCTGGAAAAATCACAGCTTTCAGGGCCAGGCAGATTTATGTTCAAATCCCCATTGTCTTTTTTTTTTAAATGATTTTATTGAGGAATTGGGGGAGGGGAACAGTGTTGGGGAATCGGGGAAGGGGAACAGACAAGTTGCTGTCCTTTTGTTCTTCAGTCTAGTTGCAGAGGATGTCGCTTCACTGGCCCATGTTGGTATTATCATTGTGCTCTTCCCAGATGAGGCAGTCACTTGTGGGCCATTGGACGGCTGCTCATGGAGGCTCACAGCAGCTCACGAAAGCTCATGCCCACTGTCGGCCACCCCCACTGCAGCCTATGCCGTCGCCAGTGACTCATGGCAGCCTAGCTCCAGGTGGAGCTGTTATTCACCGTCTTAGCTGTAGAGGGTGCAGCGTCACTGGCCCTCGTGGGATCTGAACTGGGGCCATACTGCTGAGAGCTGGCACCCCAAGCCAACTCCTAACCAACGCACCACTCGGCCAGCCCCCCATTGTCTTTTACTAATGACATGAACTTTGGGTAGGTCACCTCTCTGTGCCTCAATTTTCCAATTTATAAAATGGACTTAATTAGACCAACCTCATTCCTTCAACAAATAATTACTGAGTGTCTCTTCTTTGCTAGGCACTTGACAAGCTCTCTCCATCGGATCTGTGAGTCTCCTGGGTGCCTGGGGGCTCAGCATGGGTCAGTGTGTGGTATGTGTGTAGTCCACAGGTCCTCGCAGGCTCGCTCCTTTTCCCTCTTCTTTTATTACCACTGATGCCTCAGGCTTGTATAGCAATTTACAAAGCACCCTCATATGTATAATTTCCCAAGATGCTTTCAGATTGAAATGCTTTTGGGCTGTGACCGAAGGCAAGAGAGGGATGCCCTGGAATTAGCAAGCTGAGTTGTGTCCTGGCCATGCCAGTAACTTGTAACGTGGCCCTGCACGAATTTCCTTCCTTCCTGGGCCTCATTTTCTGTAAAATTGGGGCTGGGAAAGCAAATGACCTCTAAAGCATCCTCTCCAATCTAACATTCTAATTCTGAAAGAAGCAGGCTAAGGTTGGAACCCTGAATGAATTTTGAACCCCAAATACTTTTTTTCCCATCAGCGGACTGGAGGGCTAGCTCAGGCCTTCTACAACTTGTGTAGTGGTGGCGGGGCCTCAGCCTCTTATTCCAAATGCCTCTGAACTTTCTGTTCCCAGTTCTGCTCCTTTTACCAGCTTTTTCCCCCCTCTTGCATTTTTTATTTTTATGAAAGGATGTCATTAAGGCTTTTGTCTGCGCTGTTTTTGTTTCAGAACTTTTCTCACAATCCTATTTTTTGTTGAGGAATCCGCTCCTTTGCCCAGCTGTGGGTCCCGGTCCCACAGCTGTGTTGATCTAAGACTCAGCCCCAGACAGCCTGGCGCCAGGGTGGGACGTCATGCGTTCACACAGGGATGCGTGTCCCAGGCAACCTTTCCTCAGGCAGTCACCGGCCGGCGACGGCCGCCCCCACCAATGAGCGCCCGACACCCGAGAAAGGGGCGGAGTCTGCGCCACCAGGACCCGCGAGCGGCTTGTGAATTGCAGATGCTGAGAACTTGATAACGTTCCTTGAATTGGGGCCTTTTTCTCTTTTTTTTAGTCTTTTTTTCCCCTCTCTTACTTTTCTTTCTTTTATTCTTTTTCTTTCCATGGACTTCCTTATCTATATATGTATATAGTTCCTCCTCCTCGTCGTCTTCCTTTTTTTAACTATCTCCTCCCAGTGTCTGGAATTATTTTGTAAGCGTTTCCAGGAACTGAATCTTCCTTTGCCAAAATTAAGAGAGAGAGAGAGAGAAAAGAAAAAAATTCAGTGTAGTGCTCTCTGATTTTTTTCAAGAGTTGGCAGAACCATTAAGTTATACTGTTTTGTCTTTAAATTTTTAAAAACTGGTGGGGGGTCTCTGAGCTGTGGATTTCAAAGCCAAAGTAATGATGATGAGAATTGCAGATGTCTTTTTGCCTAAACTGAACTCTGTCTATCTGTCTACCTATTTTTTTGACATTTATGTTGAAAGTGGGGATCAAGGAAACTTCAGAAACTTGCCCAAAATTACTTGGGATGTCAGCTGCTGATGCGTGCAGACCTCCCCTTCATTCGGCTCTCTGTCCACTCTGCCTCCCAACTCTCATTAGCATTAGGGTGGTCTGCTCTGGTCTCAGAACATCTCCAGACACTGCATTTCCTAATTTGTACCTGTTTGCTCACAAGTTGCCTATAAAGGTGTGCTGAAGACTTAGCAGCTGTATACACAAAACATATCCCTTCTCCCCTGGCAAGGCTAGACCTTAAAGTACGTATTGTTTGAGACTGTATAATACAAGAAAAGCACAGGGAATTCAGAAGCAAAGCCAGGCTCTAATCCTTGTGCACACTGCCTAGCCCCACTCTGCCTCAGTTATCTTCCCTGTAAAATGGGGAGGAAAATAATGTTCACTTATTTCATGGCTGGGAGGGTCAAAGGAGACAAGGGATGGAAAGTGCTGTGGGAACAAATTACTGTAGTGATTTTCATGTGTTACGATGTAAAGTGGACCCTAGTGAGTGGGATAGGTGGTGCCAGGTGAGTTGAATGGTTCCTGCTGAGAGTGTTTTCAGGAATCTGGGCAATACTGAGAAGGGGAGTATGGGGAGCATCTGGAGCTAAGGCATGAGTTCCTGTATGGGTAAGGATTTCAGGGGCCTCCAAGATGAGCTACTCTACAGTTCAGAAGTACTTGGTATCATCTTCATCATCATCATCATCATCATCATTCTTCAGGAAATCTTAACTGTTTGCCAAGTCCTGTTTGCTTTTTTGCACATTTTAACTCATTGAGCCATTTTATGGACAAGGAGTCTGAGATGCCAAGAGGTTAAAATGCTTTCCCACAGTCACATAGCTAGTAAGTGGCAGATCCAAGATTTGCAACCAGGTCTGCCTGTCTCAAAGAGCGTGTCCTCAGGTGCCTAAGATTTTTGTTCCACTCCTTCAAGGGACCTCCTGCGAAGGTGGCTTGGACCCGAGAGGGTTTTATTCTGTTGGATATAGGAAAGCAAGGGGCAGGGGAGAATGTATTTGGTAGGAAGACAGACACTAAGGTATTGGGGACATTAAGGTAAAACATGGTTTTCTAAGTGAAGAGACTCAGAGAGCATGGAAGTTAACCCCTTACTTCAGCAGGTAGGCAGTGACCATGAGATGTCCAGGGGCTGGCTTGACATCTGGGGTGGGGGTGGGGGTAGACCACAGGGAATTAGGAAGGGAGTTTATTTTCTGAGAACGTATCCTGTGCTGGTGCTTTATACATTCTATCTTGTATAATCTTCTCTAGAGTCTTTTGGGGTAGGTATTATTGTGACTAAGATATTGAAGCTCAAAGTCCACAAGGCTGATAGGCAAAAAACTCCAACAATCAACATTTGAACCCAGATGGGTGGCTCAAACATTGCATACAAGGATGGAGATAGACATTCAAATTGCACACAGTGTCCAGGTACACAAGGACTGGTTCCCTCACCCTAGCACTTCTAGGCTAGTGATGACAGACAGGGACAACCTCATTTCTCTGTTAAGGAAACAGTTTGGAACTTCTAGACTCTGGAAAGCATCAGTAGATTATGCGGGAGTTTCATTCTGACTTAACAAATAAAAGGAAAAGAATATATTGCAGTGGTTTCGCTACCTCCAAAGCGCTTTCATTCATGGTTTCACTGAACACTCCCAACCACCATATGGGGCGTAGAGCTCACCTGCTTTGTAGTCAAGTCCTATTTGTCCCCCTGGTCTCAGTATCCCTCACAGTGCCTGGAACAGGGTGGGCACTTAGTAAAGATGTACTAAAGTAAGTTCCACCCCAGGAATCACTTTGGGGAGACTACTTACAGGGCGATTTAAAGTGCAAATGCAAGTTGTGCTGGATGACTCTGTGATTCTGTGACTCTCAGGCATAATAGTCTTGGCCGCAGACAGATGCTGACAGTGGGATGTGGGCTCCCACTAATGGGGTTCAGGAAACCCTTTAGAAAGATATTGGAGTTCAAGGCAAGAAAAGATGGTGGGAAAAAAAGGCCTTGAAAAGCAGTGTTTACCCTGCCTAGATATTCTTGGGTTGGCCTAGGTCCCAGCAGCAGTTCAAAAGCGGTGAGGAGAGGTAGGAAGGGGAGGGTTCCAGCCTGGGGACAGAGCTGACCCTGCCAGAGAGGAAAGGGCTTCTCCACCCCTAACCAGGCCAGAGCTCTGCAATGAGCTGGAGATACCAGGTGCCAGAAAGCAGAAGCAGCCACTGCAGCTCAGAGAGAGCCTCCTGCCGGTCAGAGCTGTCCCTGAGTGTCATCATTACAGGGCCCAAGTATCAGCAGGCTTATAAAGGGTAACTTTTGCTGAGTGCCAACAATGAGCCAGGCATCTTACATGTATTATCTTCTTCAATCCTCATACTGATTGAAGCTCAGAGAGGTGGGGTGACTTGCCCAAGGTCACACAGCTGTTGGGAGGCAGAGCAGGACTGCCTAAGTCCAGAGTTTGTACATTGAAACATGAGCCATGCTACCAACTGAAGGGAGAAAGGAAGCAAATGCTGGAGAATGGGGGACTGTCTTAAGGAGACATTGGGGATGGAAGAAGGAAATTCGTATTTGAAATCTATTTTGTTCAACAGACTGGTATGGCCTATGTATGTGTGCGTCTCAGAGTAAGTGGGTTCTTCTCTGAGTGTGTGTTGTTGGCTTGTTTGGGATGTGGGACTCCCCTTGAGGGTTGTGTGTCTAGGCTTCTGGTGAGAGGCTGTCTCTCCTTGAGTGTTTCGGCCTATTTAAACGTGTGGTGTGTCTCCCTGAGTGCTGTGGCCCCCTGCCTCCCTGCCTGAGTATATAACCTTCTCTGGTTGTGCAGCCTCTCCCTCGGCGCCCGTTTCCCTATGTGTCCATCTTCCCCCTATCTCCGGGCCAGGTGCAGAATGGCCAAGAAGACAATGGGCTTGTGCGCCCGGGTGGCCTTTTCCTCCACTCCCTCACCCACCGCGACCCTCCCCACCCACACCCCGCGCCCTGCATGCCCCCTCTCCGGCCCTACCCGACCCTCCCCGCCCGCGCCCCGCGCCCTGGAGGCCCCACCCCCAGCGGCCTCAGGCGCGCAGCTGCGGGACACACAATCGCGGTCGCCCCCTCCACGCCCCCCGCGCAGCCCCTCGCCCAACAAAAGCCGCTTTCTTTCCCCACAACAGATTAAAGGCCAGGAGGGGGTGAAAAATAGCTTCTCCAGCCCTGGCGGGGGAGGGGCGCGGGAAAAGCTGGGGCTTTGGGGACTCTTTGATGGCGAGTGTGTGGGAAACCCGGAGGAATGTGGCTGCTTGGGACCGCCGCGGCAGGGCGAGGCGCCGGGAGGAGGGGTCCGCCCTCGGGACCCCCACGGCCTCCGTGGTCCTGGCGCCGCTTGCACCCCAGCTCGCCGAGCGTCTCCTCGCGCTCTCGGTCTCCGTTTCTCTCCCGCCTTGGCGCCCCTGCTTTTTCTGTCTCTCCTCTGTCCGTTTTCTCAAATTTTAATTTCTCTGTTTTTTTCCCCATTTTCCGGATTCTAATATTCCTTTTCGCAAGTCCCCTTTGCTCCTCCACCTCTTTCTCCTTCTCTTTTTCTCATTTCTATTCTCTTGGTGTCTCACTCAGCGTCTTTATCTTGATCTAAACAGCCATCCTTTATCTTCTCTCTTTGTCTTGAACACACTTTGTGCCTCTTCGTGTCTCTATTTCTTGGTGGCTCCTTCTCTGTGCCTCTGGCTATGGTTCTCGGTTGGCTCATAGGGATGCAGCTGGACTTAGCACAGTCTCTGAGGGCTGGGAATAGGGAACCTGGGATGTGGGCAGTTTGTTTAAACATCCCTTACTCGACACACGTGTGAGTGCAGATGGGCGCGGCCGGGGATGTCTGGGGGAGCCCAGAAAGTTGTAGGGAGGAGACTTGGGGGGGGGGGCTGGCCCTCTAGACCAGGGTTGAGTAGAAATGGGGGCCATTGGAGGCCTCCAAGGGTTCAGAATTATTTTTGGCTCAGTTTAATTCAGCCTCTGAAAGGAATTCCTGGCCCAGGACCAGATGGTGGCCTTGGGACCCTGATGGGAAATGGGCTGGGTCTCCTGGCCCCCTCCTCTCTAGTCCTTGGGACAGGCTTGGGGGAGGAAGGGGGCTTGTTCAAGACAAAGGGCTTCCAGGTGGCTGGGGGCAGGGACCTTCCTTGCAAAGACAGTGAGGTACATGCTGGGAAGCTCAGCCTGGAATCCTGTAAACCCAGCATTTGCCCTTGGCTCTGTCAGTCATTGACGACCCTGGGCACATCCTTTCTCCTCTTTGGACGTCAGTATCCCCACCTGTAAAAGGAGATATTTGTTTAAATCAGTGGTCGTCAACCTTTTATTCCACCCTCAGATCCCAAGATCTGATTTACTCCAAATGTCTTGCTTATATTAATTAATCTGCTTTCTCATTTTGTATTTATGAAAGACAAGCATTCAGTCAGAGTTTCTGATTAGCATGATTCATTACCATGCAGAGCTGTTCTAATTCCAGTCAAAGACACCCCAGGGAGACCTCCAAAGCCCTTGGTGCTTTAATAGTCTGTACAGCAAAATCCCGTAGAAGACTATGGTGGGCTTTGGAGTCAGGCAAGTGGGGTCTGAATCCTGAATCTGCCACTGTCCAGCTATGTGACCTTAGGGAGGTCACACCCTACCTCTGTTTATTATCTGTAAAAAGGAGATATTCACAATATCTACCCCCAGGATTGTGCTGAGCATTACGTCAGATAATAGGTATAAAAATGTAAGAAATAGGTGCTCAATAAATAGTAACTGTTAGGATATTGATGGTCTACACCAATGCTGGCCTACAGAACTATAATGGAGCCACAAATGTGAGCCACGTATGTAATTTCAAATTGTCAAGCAGCCACATTTTTCAAAAGTAAAAACAGGTGGAATTAATTTCAATAATGTATTTTACCTAACCCACTATAACCAAAATATTATTTGAGCATGTAATTAATACCACAAAAAAAACCCTATTAATTTTACATTCTTTTTCATACTAAGTCATCAAAATCTGGTGTGGACTTGACAATTCAGTACATCTCACTCAGTTCAGACTAGTCACATTTCAAGTGCCCAGTAGCCACATGTGGCTAGTGGTTACCAATTGGACAGTGCTGATCTAGTTAGAAAGTCAAGCTAGACCTTAGACAAGAAAGGATATTTGAACTGAGTCTTGAAGGGCAGGTGAGATTCTGATACATACAGAAAAGGCAGGAGGAAGACAGGAGGGAGAGGACAGAGAATGGTGTGAGCAAAGGTGCTGATCAGCTAGGCTGCACAGAAGCTAGAGGGTGGGGTGGATGCTAGCCAAAATTGGATAGGTAAATAGATGGAGGTGGGGTGTGTGGAGAACCTTAAATGCCAGGCTCAGAGCATGGTGAATGTGGGCATTAATATCTCAGAAGGACTGTGTCTTTGAGATCCACTTTCTTTTCAGGGAAGGAGGCAACAGTACTGTGGGTACTGTAACTACAGCTGAGTCTATGAAGACCTCTATTAGTATTACTACCAAACATTGAAGATTCACTATGACCAGGCACTATGCTAAACACTTTATGTTAATTATCTCATTTAATTTTCTCAACAAACCCTCATACATTGCTGAAGGGAATATAAAACTTTGGAAAACAGTTTGGCAGTTTCCTAAAAAATCGAACATAAATTGGTCATATGACCTCGCAATTCTCCTAGGTATATGAAAACATGCTACTCAAAGACTTGTACAGAGATATTCATAGCAGCATTGTCCATTATAGAGCCAAAGTGGAACAAACCGAAGGTCCATCAGCTGATGAGTGGTTAAACAAAATGTAGTGTGTTCATACAATGGAATATTATTCAGCAGCAAAAAGGAATGAACTACTTACATATGCAACTATGGATGGCCCTCAAAAATTAAGCCGTGAGTCGCCCGCGACAGCAGAGGCTGCAGCCCCTGTGGCAGTGGGTTGCCATGGGCTGCCGTGTGTAGCCAGCAGCCAGCGTGAGCGGCCAGCAGCCGCAGTGAGCGGCCGTCCAGAAGCCGGCGACTGATTTGCCCCGCCCAGGAAGAAGCGCAATGATGGTGCCAACTTGGGCCAGTGAAGCAACGTCCTCCACAACTAGACTGAAGAACAAAAACGACAGCAACTTGTCTGTTCCCATCTCCCCAATTCCCCAATAAAAATCTTAAAAAAAAAAATTAAGCAAAGTGAAGGAGAAAGAAACAAAGGACCACAGATTCTATGATTCCATTTATATGAAATTTCCAGAAAAGGTAAATCTATAGAGACAGAACGTAGATTAGTGGTTACCTAAAGCTAGGAAGAAGGGAAGTGACTGCTAATGGGTACAATGGGGTTTTTTTTGGGGGGGGATAAAAATACTCTAAAATTTATATGGTAATGGCACAACTCTTAAATATGCTAAAAATCATTGAATTGTATACTTAAAGCAGGTGAATATTATGGTATGTAAATTATACCTCAATAAAGCTCTCTATAAAAGGAAGTGAATTCTCCCAACAACTTTTGCGATAGATACTATTATTATCCCACTTCACAGCTGCAGAAACCTCAGAAAGGTGAAACCCAAGGCTATTGAGCTAGGAAGTGGAGGAGACAGGTTTTAAACCTGCAAAACTGCTCCTGTCCTCTGGGCTCTCCAGCTTCCTGGAGGCAGCTTCAGCAGTGCTCTCCTTCTTTCTGGGGCATTGCACTCTCAAGTTTGGTGCCAGACATATTTCCAAGCTGTGACAACTGCTTTTTAGATGACTAAATGACGAGGGTCCGGGGGAGACAGCAGAGGGCCTGGGGTAGCTTTGGGACAGTGGGAAAGCATCCTTCTTCGTGAGAAAGCTCAGGCAGCAGCTTAGCCAGGGTCATCCTCGGCAACCCCCACACTCTGACACCCCCTCCCCAACCCTGTCTCCCTCCCAAGGGACAAAGAAA
This sequence comes from Hipposideros armiger, assembly GCF_001890085.2. Lineage (NCBI taxonomy): Eukaryota > Metazoa > Chordata > Mammalia > Chiroptera > Hipposideridae > Hipposideros > Hipposideros armiger. Next base: position 124,936 of record NW_017731488.1, read on the forward strand.
CTTGGCTCCAAAGCTGAGGGCAGAATATGAGCCAGAGACCTGACCTGACCCCCACCTTGGAATCTACTGGATCTGGGGCCATGATGGGGGAGGGACTGTCCTCAAACCAAACTAACAAACCAAAAACCAACTGTCCCCTCAGCCCTATTGTTTTATAATCACACCGTAAAATACACTTGAGTTGAAAGTCATGGAACCTGGAATCTTGAAAACCTGGTTAAAGCCCCTATCTTATCTCCAAACCCAGTGTGCTTGAGCAGCTCACTTACCTTCTCCAAGCCTCAGTTTCCTTATCTATGAAATGGAGACAATGATACTCCTCTCAGACGGTGGTTGTAAGGATTTGGGGGACCAGAGGTTAAATCTCAATGTAAACCACCTACATTACGTCTTAAGTTGTTATTGTTTTCATAAATCCCCCACTCAAAAGAAAGTTAAATGAGAGTGGTAAAAATTGTTAATAATGAGTCAGCATTCATGGGCACTGATTTTGTACTATCTCAAGTGCTTTACACGCATTAACTCATTAATCTTCATAACAACCCAAGGGGGTATTCTTATTACCCCCGTTTTGCAGATGTGAAAATTGAGGCTCAGAGAGGTTAAGTAAGTTGCTCAAGGACACCCAGGGTGGAAGGGATAAGCAGGCTGACTCTAGAACCTTAACTTTTTGCCGTTAAGAATGGACTAGAGGGCCGGCCGAGTGGCGCGATGGTTAAGAACTGGCTTGGGACGCCAGAGGGCCCCGGTTCGGATCCCACATATGAGGGCCAGTGACACTGCCCTTTACAGCTAAGATGCTGAACAACAGCTCGACCTGGAGCTGGGCTGCTGTGAGTCACCGTAGGCTGCAGTCCCTTTGACAGTGCGTTGCCATGGGCTGCCGTATGTAGCCAGCAGCCAGCGTGAGCGGCCAGCAGCCGCAATGAGCGGCCGTCCAGAAGCCAGTGACTGATGTTCCTCGCCCGGGAAGAGCGCAATGATGGTGCCAACTTAGGCCAGTGAAGCAACATCCTCCACAACTAGACTGAAGAACAAAACGACAGCAACTTGTCTGTTCCCCTTCCCCCAATTCCCCAGCACTGTTCCCATCGCCCCAATTCCCCAATAAAAATCTTTAAAAAAAAAAAAAAAGCATGGACTAGAGCTCAAAAAGACACCGACTTAGTTTATTCAAGTCCTGGTGTGTGAGGATAAGGAAAAGCAGCAGTCAGGTAAGACGATAGATCCATAGTAACTGGCCCAAGCTATTAGCATTTCACCGTTTGTAAACCATCCTGCAATGAGGTCCCATACACCATTTTCATGGAAGTGCAAAAGGAATCACCATGACAACTGCATTCATGACTTTACCTGCAATGTAAACGATTGTATTTTAAAATATTTTAAATGGAAAGGATTTCAATTTAATGTTTTAAATAGGCAACACTTTCACCTGGTTCAAAATTAAAAGAACATGAAAAGGCATAAGGTGAAAATCCTCCTTGCCACCCCGACGCCTGCCTCTCCCAGACTGCCAGTCTCCTCGCCGCCAGCCAATATTGCTCGTTTTTTTCAGGGGGAAGGGAAGAACTGATACTTTTTTTTTAATTTAGAAAGGGTGTGCTTGATTTGCTCTGAAGCCACCAGGCATAAAGCCTACCTTACTCTGGTTGATTTCTTCAGGTTGGCCTCTGCCTGATTTCCTGTACCCTTTGATGCACCACTGCTTCCTGCAGGTGATGGTTGGTCCCTGAGGGAAATGGTGGGTCCCTTCTCCCTCTAAACTTTCCCCCAGGCACCTCCTCCAGTACCCACTACGCTCCTGACCACATTCCCGCCCACCTCTGGGCCCAGCTGGTTCCTCACCCCCCAGGGCCTGCAGTGTCTGTAAATGCCAGGGAACATCTCATCATGTCACCATGGCCGATGGGGTGGAGGTGAATCCAGGGGTCACACCTGGGTGGCCTCAGGCCAAATGTAGCCTATGAGAATTTTTTTTTTTTTTTGCGGGACAGAAGCGGGGGCAGCTTTGCCCAGGGATTTCAAAATTGGAACACTTCACCTGAAAATCTGATTGTCCAGCTTCCTTTGAAATATTGGCAGATCCAGCCACAGTGACCATGTATTAGTGGATGATGAAATCAGTTGGGGCTGAATGTCAGTTGTCCCCTTTAGAAGGAATATGTGCTCTCTGGATTGTCATGGTCCCCATCACTCCCTGTCAATTAATGTACTAGGCAGATTAACACCCCTCCCCCGCAAGATGTCTCCGTCCTAATCTCCGGAACCTGTGAAAGTGAGGTTACATGGCAAAGGGGAATTAAGGCTGCAGATGGTGTTCAGGTTGCTAATCAGCTGGCTGATCTTAAAATAGGGAGCTGATCCCAGATTATCTTGTTGGGTCCAATGTAATTACAGGGTCCTTAAAAAGGGAAGAGGGAGGCAGACGAAGAGAGTCAGAGAAAGAGATGTGACTATAGAAAGAGGGTCATAGAGGCACTGTGTTGCTGGATTTGAAAATGGAGAAAGGGGCCATGAAGCAAGGAATGTCAGCAGTCTCTGTAAAGTGGAAAAGGCAAGGAAATGGATTCTTTTCTAGAGCCTTCAGGAAGAGACACAGCCCTGCTGACACCTTGATTTTTAGCTCAGTGAGATCTGGGGGTAGGGAGTGGGGCACAGCTGGTGAGAACTGTTAGAAGCATATGAGACACTTAGCTTTAAATGCTCCATAAAAGGCACCTATCGTTCAAAAGGCACCGGTAAGGTGGGTCCAAGGCAGAGGGGAGACATGAGTGACGCCTGCTTTGGCTTTCCCGTTTGCTCTCAGAACACCTCTCTGCCTGGTTTCCTTCCCAGAGCCCAGTGCTCACTGAGAGAGCTGGGCTAAGCAGTTAGGCCTTGGGGGATGCACATGGTAATCACTCAGGTAGGTGACAGGTGTCAGCAGCGAGTGGACGAAACTCATCCCTGATTGAGGACAGGATTAGAAGGTCAAAACGGAAAAGCAGGGGCTAGGCCTCAGGCCGGGTAAAGGGGCCCTCAGAGCTGCAGGTGGGAGGATCAGGAGAAGGCCCTGAAGTGAGGTGCAAGGTGGGGCCGGGCAGGGGCTTTGTCCAGGCTGGAGGCCTGTTTTCGGTGGTGCTGGCTGGTGTGGGCGTGACGGATGGTTTAGGACTACTGAAGGGGAGCTGACTGGTTGGAAGGGAGCAAACAAACTAATTTATCAAGAGCAATTATTGATGGCTGATAGTGGCTTACTGTGTCAGACTTGCCAAAAATATTCATGCTTAGCAGTGCATATCACTTTAACATTAAAAAGATGAAGCTGCATTTAAGGTAGAAGCATCTGAGAAGGAAAACCTCGTGGTTGAGGGGGATTTAGGATGCCACGTGCACAGCCACGTGCCTCACCTGCTCTCAGGGCCCTACACCCCAGAAGGTAGCTCATCTTCTAGCCTTGGTGCCTTTAAGTGTCCTCAGACTTCATTACAATCCTTCCACTTATTTTCTGTGTATTCTGGGCAAGTTTATTTGTGTTTAGTTATTTATTTGTTTATTTGCAAATACTCATATAATAATATGTGCCAGGCAGTGTTCTAAGTGCTTCATAAATATTAATTTATTTAGTCATCATAACAACCATTGATAGAGGTACCGTTATCTCCATTTTATAGATGAGGAAACTGAGGCACAGAGAGGTGAAATAATTTGTCCAGGATCATGTAGCTAGGGAGTGGGTGTACTTTCCGAGCCTCAGTTTTCTCAGCTGTTAAGTTGGGATGCATATACAAGTGCCCTCTCGCTAGCAGGGTTTCTCAGGCCTGGCGCTGTGACATTTAGGGCAGATAATTCTGTGTTGTGGGGGCTGTCTTGCACATCATAGGATGTTTAGCAGCATCCCTGGCCTCTACCCATGAGGTGCCAGTAGCAATCCTCTCTCCTAAGCTGTGACAAACAAAAATGTCTCCAGACCTTGCCAAATGTTCCCCCAGGGCAAAGTTAACCCTGGTTGAGAACCACTGCTTTCACAGGATCTGGGAAGAATTAAATGAGCCAACCATATAAGATACCTTCGTTCATTCATTTCCCTGTCCTTGTATACCTATACTTGGTGAATTCTGACTCCTCAGAACGCTTTTTTTCTTCCTCTTCCTTTACTGACCTAGAAGAGGTATCCAGCTGAATGGAGACTGAGAGCTTCTTGCAAACCCGAAGCTGGCTCCAGGAGTAGGACCTGCACCCTGGTCCTATCCCATTCACTAACATGCTGTATGGCCTTGGCGGAACCCCTTTCCCTGCCTGAGCCTCAGTTTCCCCATGTGTACAATGAGGGGGTTGACCTAAAAACTTTCCAAAACATCTTCTCACTGCAGAAATCAGTGACTGAGTGATTCATAACAAATACAAACAAATTCCCCTCACAAAATTCAAATTCTTTCAGAGACTTATCATTCCAGGGTTTGAACTTCCTTGTGAAGCCATTTGAAACATTCTTCCAGCTTAAAAAAAAAAGAAAGAAAAGCTATTATAAGAAAGTAAAAGTTTCAAAACCAAATCCTAAGCAAACACCCCTGAAAACAATACACACACACACACACACACACACACACACACACACACACACACACACACACAAAACCGAAGGTAACTCCGAGAACAGGATATGAAACCTTGCAGGCCGGAGCTAAGAAATGATTCACAGGCCTTTTGAGATGCTTCTATTTCAAGGCATGACACGCCCACTGGATCTGATGGCTCCAAAAACAAAATAAACCTTAAAAGAAGCTGCCATTTCTTATCTCAACACAGAGGTAGCCCAGCCAGCATCCTCAGGTCTCAAGGGCTCCAGCCAGAAGACAAGGTTGAGTCCTGTGAATTCCCTTTCTGTTCTACTATGCTGGCTTGTTTAAAGCAAATTTTTGCATCCACCTTTGGTTGGCTGACCTGAGTTTAAAGCAACAGAGCCTAATGGGTTTACAACATAGCCTGTGAGTTCATAAGTTTTTGTTTAGCAAGGCCTCTGTATGGCTGTGTCCTACTAGGTTCTGGGCTGGTCATTCCCATAGCTGTCTCCAACTCAACAATCCCACCTAGCTTGCTTATTGTGCATATCAATATTATACTTGCCCCAGGCCAGAAAACATGAATTTTAGTACACCATTCAAAATTGTATGCTCTTATGTAAAACAGAAATATGAAAGTAATTTATTCAATCAATGAAATGCTTATTGAGCACTTACTATATGCCAAGCAATGAGCTTGGTACCAGGGATGTACGGGTGCTAAGATACAGCCCCTGCCTTCAAGGAAATAAGAATAGGAATTGAATAGGAAAAGCATACAAGTTCAATATCATAGAAACGTATGGAACAATTCCCTGTGGAAAATGTACTGCATAAAAAGTGATACCAAATTTGGAGCAAAATTGAAAGAAACACAAATGTTTCTTGTGATATGGTTAAGTATGTTCTCCTCTGTGCTTACCCTTGATTTTTTGTTTTACAATAGATTTAGAAAACTTCTAACTTTCACTGATGCTTCAGTTGCTCCCCAGAATCCTGTAGAAGGGGTCACCATTCGGCCCAAACCTTCTTTTCTTACCAACTAATTTCCTCACCCCAATCTTATGTTCACACCGTCATTGCTACATGGAGTCTTCCTTCCTCTCCTTCTTACCTTCCTCCAGGATCTGCCCATTTCCCCCAGGAAGCATTTGCAGACTGATCTGGCCATGTTTTCACTATTCCTAAACCCACAGAACTGGCGTTCTTTACTTGGCTTTTAGCCTGTCCTGCCTTGTGACCTCTCGTATTTCTCCTGAACTTTTACCTAACTGGTGAATCAGGGGAAAGAGGACAAGAGCTGACATTTATAAAGTGTATCTTTTTGTTTTAAAGAAATTTTTATTGGGGCACAGTGTGTTTTTCCAGACCCATCAGCTCCAAGTCAAGTAGTTGTCTTCAATCTAGTTGTGGAGGGCGCAGCTCCTTGGTTCATGTGGGAATCGAACCAGCAATCTTGGTGTTGTGAGCCTGCGCTCTAACCACCTGAGCTAACCGGCCGCCCCTATGAAGTGTATCATGGTGCCAGGCATTTTGCTAGCCCCTTACTGTACATTATGTGCCTAGCACATGGGAAATATTCAATAAATATTTGTTGACTCAATGCTTGGGTGATTTCACTTAAACCTAATAATCACTCGTTGAGACAAATGCTATTAGTATTCCCATTTTAGAAATGAGAAAACTGAGACACAGTCAGGTTAAAGCCTGAATTTGAGGGCTTTCTGCCTCCAAAGCTAAAATTTAGACTTATTGTTCTTCTACTCTGTGTTGCTTTTTTTCAAATACAGTAAAACCTTGGATTGTGAGTAACGTGGTTTGCGAGTGTTCCGCAAGACAAGCAAACATTTCTAATACATTTTAACGTGGTAAACAAGTAATGTCTTGCAATACGAGTAATTTGTTTCCAGAACAAATTATGCTCGCAAACCAAGGTATTACTGTATATATGTATTTCCCTAAAGTATCTTCCACATAGTGTTCCATCAGCAGCTATGGCTTGATAGGACCTATACCATGCTCCCTGCTTTACCCCATCCCAGACATCATTATTTGCTCTCTTTTGTGGATTCATATTCTTTATTTCTACATTTAATATGAAAGCCACTCCACCATCCACTGCCTCTCCCACTAGACCATGGGGAGCATTAATGTGGTGTGCCTGCTGTGTCCCTGGCTGGCACACTGTTCATGCTCAGTGAAGATTTCCTGAACAGGGTGGTGGTGGGGACGTGGTGGGTTGAATTATGTCCCTAAAAAGATATGTTCAAGTTCTTACCCCCCCCCAGTACCTGTGCAGGTAACCTTATTTGGAAATAGAGTATTTAACAGATGTAATTAATTTAAGGATCTCAAAATGAGAATATCCTACTTAGGGTGAGCCGTAAATCCAAAAACTAGGGTCCTTATTAGAGAAAGGAAAGTGAGATTTGAGACACAGAGAGAAGAAAGCCAAGTGGAGACAGAGGCAGAGATTGGAGTCATGGAGCTCCACGTCAAGGACTGGTGGCGGCCACGCCAAGCTGGAAGAGAGGCATGGAGCAGAGTCTCCCTTAGAGCTTCCAGAACTGTGAGAAAAGACATTCCTGTGGTTTTGAGTCCCCACGTTTGTTACAGCAGCCCTAGGAGACTGATACGGGGGTTGAACAGGATAATCCTAGCTAAGAAATTCAGGGCTGAAAGTGAAACAGCTTTGACTTTGGGGTCTCACAGACTTGGTTTTGGCACCTACCTGTTCTGTGGTCATGATTAATCGACTTTGCTCCTCGGTGCCTTACTTTCCTTCTCTGTAAAATGAGAAGAGTCATTGTATTAGCTAATATCTGTAGAATGTCGGGCAGTGGACTAAGCCTTTTCCATGCACCCTAAGACTTGGTCTGGATAATAGGCCAGGAATAACCATTAATAAAAAACAAACAAACAAACAAACAAACAAAAACTGGGTTTGAAGTTTACACTCTGGGTTTGAAATTTACAATCTCACCTTGCCGTATATGAAGACATCTCCACCTGAGACTGTTTTGCTTTGAATCTGACAATGGGATAATTCATGAAAACAGCGTAAATGGAGTCAGAGAGAACCAGGTTCAAATGCTGGTTCTGGCATTTACCAGTTGGGTGAACTCATGCAATCTGTCTCTGCCCCTCTGAGCCTCGGTTTCATTGTCTGTAACATGGGATGATACCGGTCTCTACTTTGTAATGTTAATGTGATGACTGAATTCAGTGATAAAAGGGAATGCATATAATCACAAGCTGTTCTGTAAAGGATAGTGCAGTTTGGGCACACAGTAGGTTGTTTACGAGAGGAAGGGGCTGGTGTGGCTGAAGATGATGGTTTAGGAGTGAACAATCCAGAACAGCAAGGGAGTGAGAAGAAGACTACAAGAGCTGGTGGCTGACATTCCCAGAGAAGGACTGAGGGACAGCAAGGGCCTCTCCGGCAGCTGCTTCCTGGGGTTGTGATGTCACCAGCCCATCCAGGAGGCCACAGTACCAGCGCCTGTCACTGCCTCCCAGCTGGCCGGCTCCACTTCCTGCACCCTGAGCCTGCCCTTGCCTTCTTTCTCATGACCCTCGGGAGGCAGCTGGACTGAAGGTCAAGAAACAACTCCCATCTGCAAGTTGGGAGAGTAGGGGGCTCCCCACCACTTCCCAGGGCTCCTGCACCTTGGGAGGGACCCTAAAGAGTGATTCTTGTCCAGTGGTTTTCCAACTGGGTTTCTCCAAGCCCTGGAGTTTTGTGGAAGTGCCTCAGGGACCCCTGAGGATGGGGAGCGGGGAGCATGGTGGAGGCAAGGGGTACGCTTAAGAAGGCCGGTTCTCAAGCCACTCCTGCCACTCCTCAGAACAGTCCCACTTTTATCTGGTTTATATATTGGATCTTCACAGACAAGTTAAAAAAGGATTCAGTGACAAAAACTTAAAAAACCTTTGATCTTTTATGATATGTGAATATCTGAGTTTTTTGGTTTTGTTTTTTTTAAAAACCAAAAACGTTTTCTACCCCTTTCATTTTCATTAACATTATGAAGTAGGGACCGGTAAGGAGAAACAGCCCCTTCTTGGTCACCCAACACATCAGTGATAAGATTGGGAAGCAGGCCTCCTGCTCTATAAGCCAGATGATGTTTCTGCACCATGTGGTGCCAGGAGTGGGGTGGGGGTCAGGCAGCTCTGACTGCCACATCTGACAACTACTGCCTCACCCCGTCACTCTCTGGAGCACAGCTCGGATGCGAAGTGGAGCCAACTCAGTGACTAAGACAGGCAAACTCGAGGCTCAACGTCCAATCATCTTGCCTCTCTGAGCCTCAGTCACCTTCCTCTGTAAAAGGAGGTACTGGTGCCTAAAGAGGGCTGCTAGGAAGATCGAATGTATTAATTGTTCTTTGGACAAATATTTTTTTTTTAAGATTTTTATTGGGGAATTGGGGGGATGGGAACAGTGCTGGGGTATTGGGGAAAGGGGAACAGACAAATTGCTGTCGTTTTGTTCTTCAATCTAGTTGTGGAGGATGTTGCTTCACTGGCCCAAGTTGGCACCATCATTGCGCTCTTCTCTGGCGAGGCAGATCAGTCGCCGGCTTCTGGACGGCCGCTCACTGCGGCTGCTGGCCGCTCACGCTGGCTGCTGGCCGCTCACGCTGGCTGCTGGCCACACACGGTAGCCCATGGCAATCCACTGCCACAGGGACTGCAGCCCACGCCGTCGCCGTCGCCGGCGACTCACGGCAGCCCAGCTCCAGGTTGAGCTGTTGTTCAGCATCTTAGCTGTAGAGGGCAGTGTCACTGGCCCTCATATGTGGGATCCGAACCGGGGCCCTCTGGCATCCCAAGCGAGTTCTTAACCATCGCGCCACTCGGCCGGCCCTGGACAAATATTTTTTAAGCACTTACTATGTGCCAGGTATCATACTTGACTTTGAGACTTGAGAAGGGACCAGGATGTCAGGCTCCTGCTGTCATGGAAACTTATATTTTTATGGGAGAGGCTGATCATAAACTGGTTAACAAATAGGTCGTTGGGAAAATGAAGGATAAAACTGATTACCATGAGTATCCTTCTGTATTACAATTGAATAGTTACTATAAATATACAAATGTGATGTACACATGTCATGTATTTGTTTCTCTGCTTGCATTGGGTGATAGTAATAACTTTTGCACACTCACAATGTGCTGAGTTCTCTTCTAAGCATTCAGATGGGTTGCTTCACTTAATCGTCATAACAACCCTCTCAGGTTGGCACTATTATTTCCACCATTTTACAAATAAGGAAACTGAAGCTCAGAGAAGTGAATTGACTTGCCTGAAGCCACACAGCCAGAAAGTGGCAGAGCAGGAACTTGAATTCAATTGATCCAGGGTCTATGGTTTGAACCATTGCCCAACTTTGCCTAATCCATTGTCTGCACATAGTAGGTGCTCAACGAAGTGAATGTCTGCATGTGTTTGGAAAGATGGAGCTCTGACGAGCTGTTCAGCCATTCCAGACCCTTGAGTGGAGCATGGGATCTTGTGCCTACCTTTCCCTGCCTTGCTCCCACCAGCCTTCCGAAATAAATCCCAAATAGGGGGTGGGAAAGACTGTTAAGACTGTAAAGACTGTGCTGGCAGGAGACACAATCGTGTCTGTAAGCATCTGTGTGGATTGTGAAACCTAGACAAGTTCTGAGACCATGACTCACAAATTTTACGTCAAGAAGGAAATTGCAAACAAGTAATAACTAGGAGCATCATTTCACAGAGCATCCTTCCCTAGCTGTGTCACCCTGGGCTCCTGACCCTATATTTTAGTCACTGCAGGCATCTGGAATACAGATGGGAGCCTTGTACCCCCTCCCCCAAGCTCAGAGCATCCTCCTCTCAGGTCCTCTCTTTCTCTGGAGAGTTGGTTTTTGGCTCTTCCCAAGCCCCCAATCCTCCTGTAGTTTTTTAAGATGATGGTTCCTGCTGGGAAGCTTGGGTTCGAATCTTGGCTCAACCACTTACCAGCTGAGTGCCCTTGGCAAGTTCCTGGACCTCAAAATCCTTATTCGCGGAGTAACCGGGGCTACAATTGCCCATTTCCTTGGGCTCCAATTAGGGCAGATCTTCATCTGCGTGTCCATTGATGTATCCCCAGGGCCTAGCATGGTGACCAACATAGAGTAGACCCTTAACAAATATTTGCCAAATGAATGAATGAAAGTTCTAGTACAGTGCCTAGGCACATAGTAGGTGCTCAGTATCTGGTCACTGTTACTATCACTACTAATTCCTGAAGGAGAACTCCTGACCAGCTGACCTCAGAATTCCTGCTGTTCAGCCTGTATCTCTCTCAGGATCAATGACTATGCTGGTTTTGCTTGGTCCTGGATGGGTTTACTATTGTGAGTCAGGGTCCCAGAGCCTGGACACTTGGGCTGGTAGTAGGGAATTGGGCAGACAAGACCCTGATCTTGCAAAGTTCAGGAAGAAGATTGGGGCATCAGGGCTGCTACCTGAGGGGCTCAGCTGGGCAGGCAGCTCTGCAGACACTGCTCTCCCAGGCCTCTCCTCTGAACTGGAGTCTCACTCCACACCTCTGGAGACTTCCTCAAGCCCGGTCTATCCTTTGGGATACAGGGACTTCCTTTCAGCAGCTGCAGTGAGGGACAGACAGAGAACACCTTGATAAAAATAGGGACACTGGCTCCTTGCTTTCAGTCAAGGTTCGAGCAGGAACCAGATGGCTCCCTGGAAGGGGCAAGTGGAGAGAAAGTTTAATGAAGGGCCTTCATCTCTCGAGAGGTAGGCAGGGTTAAGGGATGGAGGGGCACCCAGGAACCAGCAACAGCAGGAAGCCCTGGCCACTGTTAGCCCTGGCCACCGAGGGAAAGGAGTGCTGGGAGCTATATAGTCGCAGGAAGGGAGCTATGGCCTTAGCTAGAACTGAACACAGCCAACCTAGCCCAGAGGGTAGGAGGAAGCCAGGACAGTACAGACCTATCCCCTCTCTCTTCCTTTAGCCACTAGCCTTTTGCCAGTGTTTCCATTGAACAAACCCAAGTGGAAGCCAGAAAGCAGAGAAGCCCAGGTGCTTCCCGGGGTGGAGAAGGGAGAGTCAGTCTGGAGGGGCAAATGGATAACACACAGCAAGCTTTGTTTTTGTTTTTAGCACCGGTGTGTGAAGGGCATTACATACATTATTATATGTATTACATATATTCTGACAGTCGCTCTGGGAGGTAAGGAAACCAAGACTCAGAGAGGTGAAGTCACTTGCCCCACGCCACACAGACAGATCTTCTGACCCCCAAATACATGTTCTTTCCATGCGGCATGACTGACAGAGCTCATGCTGACTTTCTGGCTGATACATTTTACTTTCCAGGGAAATCTCTCTTGACTGGGTGATGCTAAGGCTCCAATGGGAAGAAATTCAGGGGACGGGGTGGACTGATGACAGGGAAGGTGTTTTATATACCACGGAGCCTCATTGGTGCTTACCAAACTGTTCTACCTCTGAGGGCTACCTCTGAGAATGAGTCTCATTCATTCTGTGATTCGATAGCTGTGAAAGGGGTGAGGCAAGGGGAGCAGGGGCTGGGCTTGGGAGGGGCATCGCCCATGGAGATCAATGAGTAATTAGGTACTTACCACCTGGCAGGTCCACCTTCTCAGCCTTCCTAATGCCGTGACCCCTTAATACAGTTCCTCATGTTGTGGTGACCCCCAACCATAAAATTACTTTCGTTGCTACTCTATAACTGTAATTTTGTTACTGTTATGAATCGTAATGTAAATATCTTTTTGTTTTCCGATGATGGTCTTAGGTGACCCCTGTGAAAGGGTTGTTCGACCCCCAAAGGGGTCACGACTCACAGGTTGAGAACCGCTGTTCTAGAGGAATATGCACATATGTGCAAAGAGGCATATACGTATCAAGATGATCATTGCAGCTTTTTCTGTAACAGTGAAAAACCAAAAACCTCTAAATGTCCATCGTTCAGTGTTTTGATTGTACCTAGGATTTAATTTATAGAGGTGGCTGAGTGATGACAATACCATTAAAAGTTTTATTACTTACAGTTCCCAAGAGGAGGGGGCATATTATGCCACACAAGGGCCATCAGGGTTGGTCAGGAGGCAGAAGGAGAGAGGGCAGAGGATGAACCGGAGCCTTAATTGTGATTTCCTGGGTTAGAATGGGCAAAGTAAAGTATTCAAGTTTAAACAAGTTTAGGATTGGATGGTTTAAATAATGTCAGCAGGCTCTGGGCTATTGGGGTGGCCTCTGGCTGTCCAGTACCTGGCTGGGCTGGTTTAGGGCAGGACAATTATTGACTTGGTGTGTGAGAGTTAGATAGAGGAGGTGGTTGAGGAGATGAGCTTTGAGTTGATTGGTTTGTACATGAAAGGTGTGTCATGGGGCAAGTTGTTTACTATCGCTAGGGATTAGCTAGCCCTGGGAGGGGCTGTCTTTCCAGACTTATCAAGGCCCTAGGATGCAAAATCATCAGAAAATACAAAAAATTAAAAACATGATTAATGCCTTTGGAGCATGACTAAAAGAGCAACAGTTTACTCAAACTTTGGAATACAATACAACAGTTAAAAATAGTAAGGCAAATCTCCATGTTCTAACATAAATGACTTCCAGGACATTAAGTAAAGAAAAGAAGTTGTGAAACAATATGATTCCATTTACAAGTGAAAAAATGAACACAAAATGAATCCTAAACTTCTGTATATCTACATGTATGTGTGCAATGCACCAAAAAAACATATGCATGAATAGATAACAAACTAGCATCAATGAGAAGAAAGTCTTTTACTGTAGCTGTATGTTTGAAAATTTTATAATAAGTATGTATTCATGAACTACCTATGTAATTTAATAGAAAAGAAAGAATTTGGGGAGAGGGGAAGAGGGGAAAATTGGGTGAAGGTAGTTAAAAGGTACAAACTTCCAGTAATAAGATAAGTAAGTCCTGGGGATATAATGTACAGCATGGGGACTCTAGCTAATAATACTGTGCTATATACTTGAAAATTGCTAAGAGAAATCTTAAAAGTTCTCATCACAAGAAAAAATAAATTCATAACTATGTGAGGTGATGGATGTTTACAAAACTTATTGTGGCAATCCCTTCGCAATCTACTCATATGTCAAATCATTACGTTGTATACCTCCTTAAACAATGTTATATGTCAATTATATCTCAATACAACTAGAAATAAAAATACGAGAACAACCCTTCTTCCCCCAGATAATGTCAAACCTATGTGATGAACATTGTGATGGGGAATCTGGGAGCTGCCTGGTGTGGAAATAGCGAGGAGGGCGCCTCACCCTGATTGGGCATTCAGAGAGCGTTTCCCCAAGGAGGTGAGTCCTGAGTAATGTTTTGAACGACGGATGAAAATTAGCCAGGTGAACGGTGGAGAAAGAGTATTCTAGACAATGGGAACAGTATGTCTGAAGGAATGGAGGAACAGCTGTATTTAGGAGCGTAAGGTTTGAGAGGGAGAAGGGTGAGGACTGAGGCTGGAGAGGTAGGGGGGAGCACGTATTGAGGGGACCTCATAAACCTGGCTGAGAGGTTTTAATTTCACCCAGGGGACAATGAGGAGCCTCAGAAGGGCTTTCAGCTTTGCCTTGCGTGGGCCAGGATGGTGAGCCCAGGTGGGGGCACGGCAGTGAGTGGGATGGGCTAGAAGGAGGCTAAGGATGAGCAGTCAGCCCCGCCCCCCTCCCAGACTCCAGCCACAAGCCTTTCTCCCTGAGCTCTAACACAGCGACTCAAGCTTTAAGGTGCCTCAGAATCACCTGGTGGACTTGTCAAAACCCAGCTTGCTGGGTCCCACCCCCAGAGTGTCTAGTGGTCTGAGAATGTACGTTTCTAAGCAGTTCCCAGATGATCTGCTGGTTGGGGGACCCCGCTTTGAGAACCCTTGCTCTAAGAGGCCTTTCCGTTCCCACCTGAAGGCCTTCACACTTGCTGTTCCCTCTCCTTGGAATGTTCTACCCCAAATCTTTGACAGCCCCTCAGAGAAGCCTTCCTTGACCACTCACTCTAAAGTAGCCACTCAGTTTGTGAGGGTGAAAAGGGTAACTATTGCATTGTTCTGTACACCTGAAACTAACAATAAAAAATTAAAAATTAAAAAAAAAAGAAAAAAAAAGGAAAAATTCCAGAAATAAACAATTCATACGTTTTAAATTGAAAAAAATAAATAAAATAAAGTAGCCACTCAGTCACCATCATCTTGCCCTGTTTTATTTTCATTGGTCACCATTAGAAATGGTCTTGTGACATATGTGTTGATTTGTTTATTCATTGTCTGTCTGCCTCTATTAAAATGTAAGCTCCAGGGGTCGGCTGAGTGGCGCGTTGGTTAAGAGCTAGCCTGGGACACCAGCTCTGAGCAGCAGGGTCCCAGTTCGGATCCCACATGGGGGCCAGTGACACTGCCCTCTACAGCTAAGATGGTGAACAACAGCTCGACCTGGAGCTGGGCTGCCGTGAGTCACCGGAGATGGCGTAGGCTGCAGCCCCTGCTGCAGTGGGCTGCCATAAGCTACTGTGTGTGGCCGGCAGCCAGCGTGAGTGGCTGGCAGCCGGTGTGAGCTGCGAAGAGCCACCATGAGTGGCCATCCAGAGGCCGGTGACCGACCTGCCTCACCCGGGAAGAGCACAATGATAATACCAACATGGGCCAGTGAAGCAACGTCCTCCACAACTAGACTGAAGAACAAAAGGACAGCAACTTGTCTGTTCCCCTTCCCCAATTCCCCAATAAAATCTAAAAAAAAAAAAAAAAAATGTAAGCTCCAGGAAGGCAGTCTATCCCTGGGGACCTAGGACAGTGCTTGGCATGTAGCACATGCTCAGGAATCATTCATTAAATTGAAAGTGGCAAGGGTGGGTTCCTGCCACCCCGGGGAATCTGCTGGGACTGGGAGCTCTGGCAATGGAGGCACTGATGCTGGGCACCAGGAGAGAGAGCTTTGTGGATCCTGAACTGAGCTGTTGAAACACATTAGAAAACTCATCCTCTTTCGGGGGCCAGGACAGGGTGGGGTGAGAAAGAGTTTAAAATAGGCAACCTTTTCAAGCAGATGTGGGAGGAAGGAAGGGCCCTGACATCACAGCTGCGAGGCCCAGAGCCAGTAGAGCAGGCCCCCAGCCTGAGTCACTCCCACCTGTCAGTCAGGTGACCAGCCCAAGTCCAGGGGTAGAGGGAGAGGTAGCAGCTGCTGTTCAGCCTGCCTCTTCTTTTTTCCCGTCTGCCTTATTCCAACCATTCGCCAGCCCACTGCATTATGAAGGCCTGGGCAAGAAACGGGTCCTCAGTTTCTCCACCTGGGAAGTGAGTCGGGAAGGGAAGGCAGGATCAAGTCCAGGTGTCACTGCTTGTCACAAATGACCTCATCCAGCAATTCACCTCCACTCAGCCTGCCCTGCCTTAGGCCTCCATTCAAGCTTTTTCTCTTCTGTCTCCTCACCCAACACCTACTGTAGGACCTCCTCCCCTAAGCCAATGCTCTCCATCCTCCAGGCTCGGAGGAGCTGCGTGCAATTAAGGAAAGAGCATGGACTTTGGAGCCTGACAGAGGCTGGTCCCAGATCCAGCTCTCTCTCTGATGGTGAATCTGCACTCTTCTGACCTCAGTTTTCCTTTCCACAGAATGGGTATATCTACCTTCTAGGTTGTGGTAAAGATAAAAATGACCCTATTATGAGAGTTGGTTTCCTTTGTCTTTTTTTTTCCAGTTTGTTTTTTTTATTGTGGCAAAATATACAAGCATAAAATTTGCCATCTTACCCATTTTTAAGTGTACAGTTCAGTGGGATTAAATACATTCATAATGTGCTGCTCTCACCACCAGCCATCTCTATAACTCTTCTCATCTTGTAAAACAAAAAGTATACCCATTAAATAACTCCACATTACCCTCCACCAGCCCCTGTCAACCACCATTCAACGTTACGTCCCTATGAATTGGACTACTCTAGGTACCTCATATAAGTGGAATCATAAAGGATTGGTCTTTTTGTGACTGGCTTATTTCGCTTAGCATAATGTCCTCAAGGTTCATCCATGTTGTAGCATGCGTCAGAATTTCCTTCCTTTTTGAGGTGGAATAATCCGTTATATGGATGTACCACATTTTGTTTGTCTATTCATCTGTCAGTGAACATCTGGGTTGCTTCCGTGTTTACCTACTGTGAATAACGCTGCTATGAACATGGGTGTACAAACATCTCTTTGAGACCCTGCTTTCAATTCTTTTAGGTATGTACCCAGAAGTGGCATTGCTGGTCATATGGCCACTGTATTTTTAATTTTTTGAAGAATCACCATACTGCTTTCCATGACAGTTTTACAATGTTACATTCTTATCAGTGATTCCTTTGCCTTCTTTTCCCACTTTTGTTTCAACTGCTGCTTCCCTTTCAGAATTTCTCAAAAAGATGAATTCCAATAGCGCCAACGACCTCTGGGCTGGCCCACCAGAAAGCCTTTGACCCCAGCCTGGCTGAACGCAGAGGCCGTTTCACGCACCACCAGCTCTGGCCCAGCCTGTGGCTCAGAGACAGTAGTGGGGCAGGAAGGTTTACTAAACACCAAACATGCACCACAAACCCTCCTGTCTACTTTACATGCATCAGCCCCTTCCTCCTCATCACTGCCCACCGGGAGAGTGAGTCCTGGGAGGTATCCTGACCCGCCCAAGCAAAGATTGCTAAGCTATGAGGCTGGAGAAGTGGGTGGAACCCAGCTTACGAAGGACTTTAAATATCATACTTTATCTTGAGGGCAATGGGGAGTCACTGCCAGTTTTAGACAACATGATCAGACTTGGGCTGAAAGCTGAGCAGGGTTGACATAGGTAGGGAGGAAAGGAGGAGGATTATGATTTGATTTCTGCTTCCCAGAGCAGTAAGAAGGGAGGCCTTACCTTGGCAAACTGGAAAGGTTATATAGGCAGGGCAGATGAGAAAAGAGCTGGCAAGTGTGACCTGGAATGAGCCAACTGAGCTAGGATTGGGTGGGGAGCATCAGGTGGGTCCAAGTTGCCTAATATAGGGGCTGTGTGGTCTTATGCAAGTTACTCTGCTTCTCTGAGTCTCAAGTTCCTCATCTGTAAAATGGGCTTAATCACATACATTATAACCTCCTGGGAAGCTGTGAGAGTTCAATGAGATCATTAAGACATGCAAAGCACTTACGCAGGCCAGTGCCTGGCACACAGCATGTTCAGTAACCCCCGAGCCTTATGGAAAGTGAGGCATCATCATTGTTTTTATTGTAAAATCATCACAGCTCCTGGGACAGCCTCCCAGGTGGGCTGGAGTCTCCAACACCCAGGAGCATTCCTCAGCCCTGCTATTTCGGGTGGGCTCTATCGTGCGACATTTCTCCGCTTCCTGGCAGGGAGGGTGGGAACGGCAGCCACGCGTGCAGGTGCCACCTCCCTGCCCTCCCCGGCTCCTGCTCTCTCCGCCCCGGGTCTATTTCCAGCAGCGTGGCTGCCTGAGGCCAGCACCAGGTGTGGGCAGTGAGTCAGAGCCAGTCTGATCAGACATGGTTGCCCTGGGGGCCTGAAGCTGTCACAACCTCCCTCCCTCAGCGTTTCCCAGCAGCCCTGTGGGCACTTTGATGGAGGGGAAGCCGGACCATTGCCAAAGGGGCCCCCACCAGTGTTACCAAGAAGACACGGGGACAGAGCCCCAGCATGCCTCAAATTTACATCTTTGCTGGCTGGAGGTGGGGGCAAGGGCCACATCTTCTACATCTCCACTCCCAGTGTTCCCAGGACCTGCTTGGCGCCTAGCAGAATGCAATAATATTCACTGGCTGAAGGAGCCAACGTTTGTACAGGACTTTGGAGAACAGGATTTGCTCTGTGCAGGGTGCTCGTGAGGACAGAGCTTGAGTTCTGGAGACAGGCAGACAGAGTTTATGTGACCCTGTGCTGGCGAATTTGCCTCTCTGAGCCTCAGTTTGCTCATCAGTGACATGGGGATAACAATGTGTACCTTGTAAAGGACCATTGTGTGGTATAAATGAAGCTACCTCAGGGAACTGTCTACTATACCTCAGACAATAATAGCATCGATCACATTTTGTTATAAGTGTATTATCATATTTGTTCCTCCCTGGACAGTGAGCAACTCCTAGATTGGGGCTGGGTCTTATTTATTTTTGCTCCCCCATCCTGGGTATTGGGCCTGGTACAGAGTCAGTGCTCATGTTTATCTCATGACTGACTCTATCCAGGCCTGGGGCTTGTGAGTGGTAATTGTGACAGTAAGCCACAGGCCATTTGAGTGCATACCATTTCTGCCCAAAAGAGAAGCCAGCTTTCGCCTTACCATTTCTTAAGCAGCAGTATGCCAAGAACTTTCTAGCTTATTTCATCAAATTCTTATAGTACCACATCATAAGCAGATACTGTTGTCATCCCCATTTTGCAGATGAGGGAACTGAGGTTCAGAGACCATTGCTTACAGTCACATGTTGACCTAGAGGTGGAGCTGAGACCAGACATAGATCCATCTGGCCTCATGATGGTCTTAACAATCCCTGATATCTCTGGAGTGGACAGAGGGGGAGTTGGGAAGGCACTGCTGATCTGAGCTGCCTTCAGGTGGCCAGGATCTCAGGACTGTAATAGCGGCCTGCAAGTCTGTGCGCCCCTCCACCTCCCGAGTACTGAGGACTTTTAGAGATGGGCCTATGCCTCCTTCATCTTGGTAACTCCAGGGCTCAGCACAGGGTGTGGCATAGAGCAGGTGATTAATATGAGTTTCCTGAGTGAATGAGTGGCCTTCGATTTTCTCTGTTGACTGGGTTCCACACTGTGGACATGGCATAAATTACTCCATTTAAAGGCATGAAATTTCTGGACTCCAAGCCAACCCCGGTTGGTAACAGTGGGCACATAAGCAGGGTTATTACCCCCCAGCTAAGCTGGTTTCCTAGTCATAGTCAACATTTTCCTCCATTTCGGAGTCTCTCTGGGCAGCCCTAGGTCAACTTTCCCTCTTTGGAATTCCTCTTCCTCCACTCCATGCCCAGCTCTCATACCTGGCCACGCGGGGACTTGCTTTTGAGGTCACCGAAGTAGCTTCGTGTCAGGTAGGCTGGGCCTTTTAGTCTCTGAGTCTTTACTCATTGCTATATCCCCAGTTCCTAGCACAGTGCCAGACACATAATAGGTGCTCAATAAATATCTGTTAAATGAATGAACAAATCTCAGGATTCAGCAAAAATGCAGCTTTATTAAACTGCTGGTAAAACTCTGGATTGATATGTGTGTGACCTTGGCACTTCTGGGCCTTGATTTTCCCATCTTTGAAATGGATCATTTGATGGAACCAGTGCAGCCCATGGCTGTGTCTACTGCAGCAGACATTCCCATGCATAGGCCTCCCCCTGACCTCCTGCACACCCAGATTGTGATGAACCTCAACAATTGTGGGGAAAGCAAAGCCCTAAAATGATTTGCAATCATCACCATCATTGACCTGAGAACTAGCCACTCACTGCGGGTTGGAGCTTTACAACCCTCAGTGCACAAGCAAGACTTCCTTTTGTTCTCTTCCAGGAAGCAGATTGCAGAGCATCTGGTGTGAATGACATTATTACAGGGACTTGTTCATTCATCTCTTTCTTTAACTATTTAGGGAGCATCTTCTAAGGACCAGCCCTGGGGATACAACAATGAACAAGAAGCCCTTTTGGAGCTTACATTCTGGTGGGAGAGACAGGATATAAAAAAATAAAGATGCACATTAAGCAAGAGGATTTCTGATGACGAAAAGTGCCACGAAGGAAATTGTCAGGGTGCTGGGCTACAGAGGAATGAGGAGGTGCTGACCTTGCAAAAAGCAGAGGGAAGAACATGTCACACAGAAGGAACAGTGCGTGCAAAAGCTCTGAAGGAGGAAAGGGGTCATCGTGGATGCTTCTCTTTCTTTTTTTTTTTTTTAAGAAAATTGGATATAAAACCGTAATTCTTCAATTACTAGTAGTGCCAGATTCATTTCTTCTTTCAACAAACAAGCCCTTAGTGTGTGGCTGGCCCTGTGCTAGGCCCTGGGGACAAACAGTGATGTATGAAAGCGCCATTCTTGTCACACACATCCTGGACCTGGCATCCCATGGAGATGAGCTGATCTGATGTTTGCGAAGGACTCCCAGCTTGGATCCTTGGGGAATCCAAATAAACCCCGCAGGTTCTGGCATCCCCGGCCTCCCGCCAGCCGCTCCTGGCCTCACTGGGAGGGAGGTTCTGTTTCCTGCCTTTCCCTCCCCCACCCACCTGGGCACAGAGGGTCTTTCATCCATTGTTACTGCTTCCTGCCCATCCATCTCCAGCTGCTGGTCTGAAACCAGCAGATTTACACTGACAAGCGGATGCTTTTACCGGGACCCTCGAGGGGGTAAGGAGGGGAGTGAGTTGGGTAGGGAGCAGAGTTGGGGCGGGGCGGGTAAGGGAGGGCTACAGCTCTGTGACAAGGAATAGCTTCCTGTCCCTGAAGAGGTGTCAGACCCTAAGGGCTGAGAGGACGGGAAGCAGGCCTCTGTCCCGACTCCCCGATGCTGGGGGAAGGGAGAGAGTAATGACCCCTGATACACAGCCTCCATGCCCCTTGGATTGGGTTTGAGCTCAGCAAAAAACCACCACACATGATGAGTTGGGGATAATCCTGTACGCAAAAAGAGAAATTATCATATATATATATATAAAAGTTCTTATTATGATAGGTACTGATGAAGTCAACATAATTGGGGGGATGGCCTGGTGGGCCCCCCCATCAAGCCAGTACTGGAGTCAAGGAAGACTGTATGAAGAGCTGAGCCTCAAATGGTGAGTGTGGAGGAACCAGCCGTAAGAAGGGCAATCCTGGCAGAGGGCACAGCCTGAGCAAAGGCCTGGGGATGAGAAAGCGCTGGGTGCCCCGGGAAAGTGCAGGGGAAGGTTCAGGTGAGGCCCAGTGGAAGATGAGGCAGAGCTGGAACTCAGGGGTCCTGTAGGCCAAGTTCAGGTGTGTCGGGTCGCAATCCAGTAGATGGTAAGAGGATGTTAAGCGGAGCAGGGACGATTCGGAATTTGATTTTTCTCAAACCCCCCTGGCTGGACTGAAAGGGTGGAGCCCAAAGGCAGTGAGATCACACAGGAGGCTGGTGAGGTAGTGCTGTGGGTTGTAAAAGGAGGGAAAGCTTGTCTGCTCCTTTATGCTGCTTTGAAGGTTAAACGAGAATACTACTAATGAAGGAACTAGCACAGTGCCTGGTACATAGTAGGTTCTCAGTTAAAGGTCACCATAAATATGGTTAGAAACTGAGGGTCTGAACTAGGAGCAGGATGGAGTAGGAGACTGGCCTGAGAAACACAGAGAAAGTAAAATCTGCAGGGAACTGGATGTGGGATGATTTAAGAGAATTCCTTAAATACTTAATAACCTCCCACCATGTCTATCAGCCAGTTCATGTAGCTGGTGGTCTAGCTTCATTCATCCACTAACTTTTTGTTGGGCACCTATTATGTGCAAGGCACCTTCCTAGGTGCTGAACCTATGAAACAAAGCAGAGTGACCTGGTCCCCTGGAGCTCACTGTTCAGACTTGGTTAATGATGGAAGGACCAACTGTCTGCTTTGGTCAGATGGCGTAAGACTGCCAGGGGCTCTGGAGCTGCCTCCTGGCAGACTCTCTCTGCAATCTGCAGACTTCTCAAACCTAGCATGCCCCAAACCGGATTCCTACACCTGTCCCTCCCGTCTGCAGGTTTCCCATTTCAGGAAATGGCACTGCCACCCACCAGGTGCTCAGGCCAGAAACCTGGGTGTCCCCTGCAGGGCTCTCCTCCTCCACCCAACCCCCAATCCATACCATCTCCAGCTCCCGCGAAGTTGATTTCCAAAACATATTATATTTTGAATCCATCCAGTTCTCTCTGTTTTCTTTTTCCTATCTTAGTCCAGGCCACTGGCACTCCTACCTGGATACCACATTCTGTTCTCTGCCTAACTGGTCTTCTTGTGGCTTGCCCCGACTCTCACCCCCATTATTATCCCACACAACAGGTAAGAGCAAGCTTCCTAAGAGGCAAACAAGCCACACCCCATGATTCCACAACCCAAAGCCCTGCTTCTGTAGCCTCCCATTGACTTGGAATCAAATCCGGTAAGGCTGAGTAGATCCTCAAAGCCACCCAGGTCTCGCCCTGGCCCTTCCCTCCTTCCCCTGCGCTGGCCTTTCTTGGACCACCAAGCTCCTTCCTTCCTACCTTCCGGCTTTTGTACCTGCTCGTCTCCCTCCTGGAGATGCCCTGCCCTCCACTCTTTGCAGAACTGGCTCCTTCTCACTCTCTAGGTCTCAGCTTAATGTTTCCTCCTCCCAGAGGCCTCCCTGCCCAGCCTGGTCTGCCCTGTTAGTCTTTGTCTGTCGCAGCACTCCTTGTTTCCCTGTAGAAGTTATCCCAATTTGCAACTATGTTATCGACTGTTGTTACCCATCCCCCCCCTTACGTAGTCTAACATCGCTTGAAGGCAGCATCCAGGTCTGTCTCACTCCCTCTATTGCCATTGGCCAAATACTGAGTTGGATGGGTCTAGCTAGCTCATCAATGCCTTGCAGCACCTCCCAACTCCCTTTTTATTCAAACAGAATCGTACTCTCCCCTCTCCCCAGCCTCAGTGGAATAACTTGTGGGTTATCTTGTCATCTATCAATCTCTAATAAACCAGGTTATTTTTAGAACAGGTGAAAGCAACGATCTAACATCTCTCAGACGATTTTCCACTCGCATCTGCCTTTCTACTACAAGTTGGTTTCCTGTAGTGGTTGCGGAGGTTGCCAAGCCAGCAGGCTTTGTTATTCTGGGGTGCAAAGAAGGGCCTAAGAAAACTTAGCCCCCCTCCTTGCACCTTCTTCCACCCTGCATGGCGAGAGACATGGGGGGCCTAATGCAATCCCCTGGCAGACAGTGGGAAGTCTAGGAGGAACCCCGGTGATCCTTACTTGCTGTGTGACCTTGGGCTCATTACTTTCCCTCTCTGATCCTCAGTTACTCATCTCTAAAAGGAGGGGGTTGGAAGGTTAATTACTAAAGGGCTGCGACTACTAAGACTTAAGTGGAACCCAGAGCCACTGTGTCTTTTCCATCCCTGGACATCAATTAGATGACAGTCTCAATTCTTTCTATGAATGAAATGTAGCCGGTGCCTCTTACAGTATATATACACAAATATATGCAAATTAATGCAAAAATAAAGGACCCCAGAAGTTCTTGTTTGTAGGACCAAAAGTCTGGCCAGACATGGGGTGCAGGGAGAAACTTAGCTCATGCTTTTACCCTGCTCGGATGTCTTTCCTCACACCCCATTCTACAGAGAAGAAACTGAGGCCCATAAAGGAAAAGTGACTTGCCCAAGATCACATAGCAAGACAATGGCAAAGTGTACTAGCAACCAGGCTTCAAATCTTGGTACTTTTCTCACTTGTTTTTCCTGCCATTCAGCCACAGGCCTGGGGCTAGAACTCAGCTCTAAGAGAGGGAAGGTACATGTCCTGCTCAACACGAGCTGGACTGGAATAAGCTTCATGAGGCAGTTCAACCAAAATATTCTATATTTGGAGGAGGGAGAGGTGGAGAGAACATCCCACATGGAGGGAACAGAATATGCCAAGGAGCAGATGCAGAAAAGAGGGAAGTACAGCTGTGCTCAGGTGTTCCTGTTTATAGAGACAACTGTCAGGACAAGCCCCCTGCTGTGCCCCTTTCCAACCGGAATGCACCCCTCCCCAGTCTCCCTTAAATGGAAATTCGGAACCTCTACTGCCCATGTAGGAAAGAGCACATATAGGGAGATAGTGAAAAATAAGTGCAGACAGCTGACTGGGGACCCACTCATACAAGGCCTTGAAATAGCAGGCCAGGGAGTCTGGACTTTATTCTGATAGCAATAGGGGAACCACTGAAGGGTTTACGGCAGCAAGAAAAGCCATCAGATACACATTTACGATGACCCAATTGGCTGCTGGTGGCAGGGAAATCAGTTTGGGGACTGGGGTGAGAGTCCCCGTGGTAAAGACAAAGACCCACACCAGGTCAAGGAGGCAGGGGTAGAGCAGGGACATTTGTCTGCATGGAGAAATCGGAGCCTGTTTGGATGGAGAAGCAAGGGAGAGAATTGAGAAGAGTGGGTTCTGCTTAATCCAGGGAGGAAGGGAGCTAAGCTGAGGCCTCTCCTCTCTGTCCTTCTCATGACTGGCTATGCCCCCAAGCTGTTGCCCAGGCCAGAGGCGAAGAAGGTGCCCAGGTCAGTGGAGCAGCTGCCTGCCAGGAATCCAGGACAGAGGGCAGCCTGACTTTGTTCTCTGGGGACTTTTATTCTATTGCTCTAACTTGTTAGGGAAAGACCTGAGGGCCCTAGGGGACCACAAGCCAAGCATTTCTTAAACATTTATTTTGTACTCACTAGGGCAAAGTATTAGTGTGAGGGACAGACCTACTGAGGCCATATTTTCTGAATCTCGAACTGGGACACATTCTGCGTAGAATTTTTTTCAGATTCCAGATTTATCTATATGACAAGCACTTAAATGACATCTGTTATGAGTTTAATCGTGTCCCCAAAAAAGATATGTTGAAGTCCTAACCCCCAGTATTCTGAATGTGACCTTATTTGGGAATAAAGTTGTTGCAGATATAATTAGTTAAGATGAAGTCATACTGGAGTAGGGTGGGTCCTTAATATAATATGACTGGTGTCCTTATTAGAGGGAGGATGCCATGTGATGACAGAGCCACAGACTAGAGTGATGCAGCTGAAAACCAAGGAATGCCAAGGATTGACAGCCACTGCCAGAAGCAAGGAAGAGGCAAGAAAGGTTTCTACCTAGAATCTCAGACAACATGGCTCTGGGGACACTTTGATTTCAATCCTTCAAACAGTGAAAGAATGAATTTGTATCTGAAGCCCTGGGAAACTAATAAGACATTGAAATAAATCACATTTCACTTTTGTCCATTTAGGCCCCCACTGATCATCACTTTTTTTTTTTTAATTAAGTGAATTTATTTATTTGTTTTTTAGCTGAGCCATCCTGCAGCTCAGCGGCAGTTCAGCTCGGGCCAGGACTCGAACCGGTGACCCTGTTGCTCAGAGCTCACACTCTTGAGTGAGCTCTTAACCAACTGAGCCACTCGGCCAGCATTGATCATCACTTTAAAGGAGGGTACCTTTCTAAGACAAACATGCCCATGTCACTCCCTTGTTCAACATGTGTATCCATCACTCCCCAGTGCCAAGGCAATGTTTTGAGGGACATCTTGCCTGGGCCCTGGCTGCTCCCCAGCCTCATCACTCAGCACCTTCCTCTCCCCTCTCAGCGCCAACACACCATCTCCTCTGTGGGCCTTTCCTCTGGTTGCTCGCTTTACATTTTGCCCCCAACACCTGTTCCCTCTTCCCTTTCCTCAGTGAAGCGATTAAGGGCTGGCTGCCTGGTTTTGAGTCCTGCCTCTGCCATTTCCTAGCATTTAGCAGCGAGACCTTGGGCAAGTTCTTGCCTCACTGTCTTAATTTCCTCACCTTTGAAATGCAGATACTATAATAGCAGTTCCTATCTCATAGGGTTATTTGAGGGTGGAAAGGTAGGAGAGCCTTTAACGGGCTTTGCCTGGCTTGTGGTGATAACACGGCAGAGCAGTTATTATTACCTCCCTCATACTTGGTATGCTGTCCTTCAGAAAGCCTCCCTGACCACTGCCTTCATCTCCTGATGGATTGTGTCATCCAGGCCTGTAGCTGTCTTGTCCTGTTTCTGTCTCCACCAGATTGTGCACTTCTCCTGGGAGGGAAGAGACCATCTTGCATCCCTGTGTCTGAGCACACAGCAGGTGCTCAATAAATGCTCGTCGAACGAACTATTGAGCAGAGAATTGGTAGTGGCCAAGGAGATTTGGGAGGTAGGGCTTGGGGACAGTCTGCCCATCAGTCTGGAAGTGAAAGTCTTACTGTTCGTTCTGAGAGCAGGAGAAAGAAAGTGAGAACCAGAGAGAAAAAGGCAGAACCTGAACCCTGCTCCAGCACCCCGACCTTGCCCCCCAACCCCAGTACATCCTGCCCCTCCCCTCCCCGTGGTGCCCCTCCACATGCTGTCACCCACGCACACCTTGTCTGTCCCCAGCCAGCAGCTTCCTCTGACACACATTTTCCATTGCTGGGTGGGGCAGA
Organism: Hipposideros armiger; assembly: GCF_001890085.2. Classification (NCBI taxonomy): domain Eukaryota; kingdom Metazoa; phylum Chordata; class Mammalia; order Chiroptera; family Hipposideridae; genus Hipposideros; species Hipposideros armiger. The sequence goes on from NW_017731488.1 coordinate 151,709, forward strand.
GCAGGTTACAGGTGAAAACAATCTCCGAGGTTTCCTTTCCAGGGTCCTTTTTCCACCTCCCAGCCCCGCACCCTGGTATGGTTCCTTTCCCTGCGGAACCTCCTTGTCCACAGCCTCTGACTTCAATGGCACAGGGTCAGTAGGAGCCAGAATATTCAAGGCTACGTGAGGTGTCGCCTGGGCCTGGATCAGGTACAGGGAGGGCTCTGCGTTTGAGCTGTGTGACTCCGGGCAGGCCCCTTCCCTTCTCTGAGCCTCCTTTCCCCGATTTTAAAAAAGCAGCAGTAATTCTAGTCCCCTGGGATTGTTGTGGGGATTAAATGGGACAACGGAAAGAGCACGAGTGAGCTCTACAAACCTGATTATTTGTGGGGACAGGGCAGGAGCCCAGCGGCAATAGAGAAGGTCCCCTTTTCCAGGCCCAGCACCGTGCCAGGCACTGAGGGGTTGCAACTGTGTAGACTCCAGTGTTGTTGAGTGGGGGGTGGGGGAGCCTGGGCCTAGACGCTAGTGGAAAGAACACTAGAATGCATTGGAGTTAGAGACCTGGCTGGGCTTGGGGTCCCCCTAAGGCTCTATGTGATTTTCGCATGTCCTGTCTCCTCTCTGGGTCTCAGTTTCCCCAATTTACAATAAGGAGGCTAACGCAGGTGCTCTCTAGGTCTTCCAGGTCCGACATCCCAGACCCTAAGCTGTGCTAAGAGAAAGCGAGGCCAGGTGAGGCTGGTGTAGAGTTGCCACCATGTGTAAGCCACTCCTGAGAACCTGGGGTGACATCTTGGCTCGAGGCCAGTCCTTCATTTCCTCCCACCAGCTTCTGTTGCAGGTTCTCTTGTGTCCGCGGCCAGCCCGCATCACTGCCCATCTCACCAGCCAGGCTTCCTTCTCTGGCTTCACAAGCCCCTGTTCCTCTTTCAAGACCAGCTCAGGTGTTCCTTCCTTGGGCAGCCTCCCCTGACTCTCTAGAGCACGGTTGGGCATTTCCTCCTCAGAGCTCACACTGCACCTCCTAGCACCCTCCATCTCCACACTTACCTCCCTCGCTTAGACCAAGCGTCCGTCTGCCTCGCCAGGTGTGAAGGGAGCTCTGACTCTTACTCATTGTTGCACGTGGAACACAGGGGTAGGTGCGGAGTCAACAGTAACAGATGGGTAGATGACAGGATGGGGAGAAAACGAATCAATGGCTGGATGAAGGAATGAAGGAGTTGAGAGATGGATGAATGGGTGGGTATACAGGGGCGTAAATGGATGGCTGGATGTATAATTCTATGAGTGGATGGATAACTGATAAATAGTAAATAGGTCGGGAATACTCAGCTACTGATCCATTATTTTTAGCATCACACAACATGACTAGAGTCGCCAAACACACACCCTGGCCTGCCAGGGAACTCCCCTTGCTCCCATTATTCCATGGTTATTCCATGGCTCTGGTTTCTCCTACAAAGTGGGGATGTGGGTCTGAGAATCCCCCCATGACTCTTTCCAAAGGAGAGCCGGGATCAGCTGCCCATCAGAACGTCTCACCTTTATCATTCCAAATGTAAATTTCCCAAGCGTCAGTGTGAAATGGTGGTGACTAATTCACTGTGACCTCTACGAACTCCCCCAGGCTCAGTGTGCGTTTCTGGATAATCAGCGTGTAGGCTAGGAAGGAATTGCTGACGATGGCTTTGGCCGAAATGCCACGATGACGTCTCAGTGTGCCTAGGCTAGGTGCCACCTTCACGTTCCCCATCCAATGCGGACTACGCCTTCCGTGCATCAACAACCCCCTCCCCGCAAAGAGAATTTAACAACTTACTAGCCATCCCCAGTTCTCTTCTGCCACCCTCTCCCCACGCCATCTCTGATGGGGTCAGAATCCATTTTGGAGGGTTGTTACCCTTCCCTAATCTGTCCCATAGCATCAGCTGAGGTAGAAACATTACAGGCTTTGGGATTGGAAGAGCTCAGTTGAAGTTTTGACTTTTCAGTCCTGTTCAGCTGCTTCATCCTGGGGAGGGGAGGGGACTGCCCCCAAGACAGAGCCAGGCAATAGGCAGAGACAGGCTTTGGAGCTACACAGATGCAGGTTCAAATTCCGTCCCACCAGGGAGTAACTGTGATAGCCGGGGAGTCTCTGCTTTCCTCGTCTATAAAATGGAAGAAATAAAACCACTTACCTCCCAGACCTTTGGTAAAGATCAAGTGAGATGTGTGCTCAGCTGCTAGCCACAGTGGCTCCTATGAAGAAACGTGGCCAGGCTGAACTCAGATGGACTGTAAGTATAAAATACACACCAGAATTTGAAGACTTAGAAAAATACGTAAAAAAATCTCAAGAACTTTTCTATCAATTTTAATTGATAATATTATATGTTGATAATATTTTGGAATATTGGCTAAATAAAATGCATTATTAGAAATTTTGAAAAGATGCTGACCCAAAGTCCTTTTCTGTGCGGCCTTCCCAGCCTCTCCCGGAGTTGGACAGTTTCTCTTTGGGCCTTCCCACAGGTTTGCACACACATGTGTTATGGCTTTGGGCAAACATTGTGGTTGTCTGTTTAGGTGTCTGTCTCCCCAACTAGCCCATGAGCTTCTTGAGATCTGGAACTATCTCTTGGTCATCTCTGCTCCCAGCTCCCTGCACAGAGCATGGCACACAGCAGATATTCAGCAAAAGTTAATTGAATGGATAAATCTGTGTATGTGAAAGCAGTGGGAATTTTTATTATTCTAACATACCTGAAGTCCTAGATGAATGCAACAGAATACAATATGATCAGGGCCCTGGCAGGAAACAGATGGTGCACGCAAATTGAGTAATTTGAAGAGAGCTTCATCAAGGGACTATTAACAAAAATGTGGGCAGGATTTAGGGAAACTGGAGGATGGTGCAGCGTCCCAGGACCAGCGAGAGTGGGGAGCTATTACCACCCATGGCCTGAAGGGTCGGGAGGGAGAAGTTACCTGGACCCAGGGCCCAAGATATATGCAGGGGGCCACCTGCAGAAGCTATAGCTTTTGGGTGAAGGACACAGTCAACCCCTGGCAACCCTGCAGGAAAGGGCTGGGAGACTAAGTAGAGGAGCCCCATTCCCCACCTGCCCTCTGCCCCCCTGCCCCACCCAACCAGGAGCCAGAGGGCAAAGAAGGCCATTGATGTCACTCACAATGTCACCTACAAGGGCACAAAACAGGATGCAGAAGGCCGGAGGGCAGTTCTGAAGGGGCAAACAGAGAAATCAACACTAGAAATTATACCCCTAGGGGTCCTTGAGGGCCTCTGGACATCCTTATAAAGTGTAAGAAATCGTCACAGCCAATCCCAATCATTAGTTAAGCAACTACTGTGTGCTGTGCTAATTTGTTCTCCAGGCTCAGAAAGTCCAAGTAACTTGCCCAAGATCACACAACAGGAAATGGCATAGCCAAGACTAGAACACAGGTCGGCCCCACAACTCAGGTTCTCATCATCTCTTTGAGACTGTATGTCAGGTACTATGCTAAGCACTTTATCTACATTACCTCTAATCCAGCAAAACTCTGCAAGCTTGTATCCTTTTCCTGTTTCAGAGAGATCAAGTGATTTCTCCAGAGCCACGCAGCTCATGGAGGGTTGGGATGGGGCAGGAAAGTAGGGCTGGAGAGTTTGGCATTAAATGGGGCAGGTAGCGGGCAGGTTGCATGGTGGCAGCTTCAGGGATTTTTTTAGCCCCAACGGGTGGAGTCACCTCTCACCAGGTGCCTCCTGGAGTCACTCCCCAGCTGCAACCACATGAGTTAGATTTTCTGAAGTGGGCAGGGCCCTCAGCATCCTCTAGGCTGGCGCTCGCCTGTGACGCTAAAACTAATAATAATTTACAGCAGTGACAACCATGGCTTTCTGAGCTCCTGGTATAGTTCTTGATTGTCTTTCTCTACACTGTTACTAAATCTGACCACAACTCTCCCTTAGGATTGTCTAATATAATATCTACAGGCAGGTAGTATATGGGCTGCTCACTTTGCAGATCAAGAACTGAGGCAGAGAAGGCAAATGAGTTGCCTGTGGTCACACAGCAAATCAGACCCTCCACAGCCAGCCCTGACCCCAGGGCAGCGTGTGCAGCAGCTCAGAGCACTGATTCTAGATCCAGACAGGCTGGGTTCACCCTGGCTCTGCACCTACCAGGCAAGTTGACCTTGGGCATGTCACTTTGCTGGGTCTTAGTTTCCTCATTTGTTAAGAAAGGGATGACAGTAGTATCTGCTTTATTTGGTTGTGATAAGGATAAACTGAGCTCTACATAAAGCACTTAAAACAGCAGCTAGAACATACTAAGCGTTATTCTACTTCCAATCTTCTGAGCTTTCCAACCACATCCATGAAGGCTCTGTATTCCTGCACGATCCTGGTTTCACAGTAATTGGCTGAGTAGCTGCCACTGGGCCCTGCACTATGCCTTACCTGCTGGCCTCATCCAGCCCTGACCACCACCCGTCCCCCCATCTTACACACAAGGAAACTGAGGCTCAGAGAGAAGTCATGACCTGGCCAGGCCTTCACACCTCAGAAATCGCAGAGCCAGGATGGCCACTCCCCAGTCCAAGCTGGTAATTCCCTCTCTCCCAACTGCAGGAAACCCAGATTGTAATGATTATTGGTATTGTTGTCCAAAACAATACTTGAGACAATAACAATACAACAATCATGGAGGGTGCTTATTTCCATTGGCTCCACAATCATCCCACTGGCCACGGGGAAGGGGGTGGGGCTTTAAGAAGAGGCTCCTCGAGGCAGGATGAACAAACAAGCAGTGAAAACCTCGCAGCTGGGCCCCAGGTGCTGGGAGAGAGAGTGGGGCAGGAAGCGGGCAGGCCATTTCTTTCTTTCCTTTTCTTTCTTATTTGTTTGAGAAGCAACTTTACTTTCTAAATCGGTCATTGTCACCCGTTGGCCCCCCACCCCACCTGGGCCAAGGCCTCTGGTGGCGGGGGCTCAAGAGGAAGCTCTAGGGTGCAGGAGAGACGAGGGTACTAGGTGTGGCAGGGCCCAGGCCCAGCTGAACTTGGCCGGGGCCTCTTCCCTGGCAGGGGCCTCATGGGCCACCTTCAGGTTACCAGGGCCTGGCAGATTATGCCTGCTTGAGGTGTGACCTGAGTCCTCCAGGTTCAGGGGCCCCTCATAAACATGGAGGTAGTGGAGGCAGTGGTTAGGGGCACGGCTCTAGAGTCAGACCTATTTGGCTTCCAAGTTCTGTGACCTCACTCGCCTCTCTGAACCTCTGTTTTCTCACCTGTAAAATGGGAGGGGTGATGATGAAGATTAAACATAATGAAATAACATGATGAATGTAAGGCATGTAGCACATTTACAATACTTAGCATATTTACCAGCTGGAGATTTACATAGGAAGCTAACAGTGAATGGGGCATTAACTATGTGCCAGGAACTTTTAAAGCGTGCTACATGTATTAATTCATTTAATCGGTACAATAACACTCTCCCCACTTCCTCAGATTGAATTTTTGTATAAGAGCACAGGAGTGTCTTCTGGGACCCTCTGAAGGCTGCTTCTATGGAGAACCCCCCTTCTCCGGGGGTGCTCTTTGTAGCTACCACCCTTGAGACAGAGGAGGGTTTGCAGCAAACTCTCACGTCTCATCTGCTCCGGCACAGCCACAGTGTTGTGGCACGTGGAGTGTGGGCTCTGCAGCCAGAGGGCCTTGATCTAATCTCTGCTTCCTCATCTGTAAAATGGGGATGGAGATAATAGACTTCCTCATCCCCCATTGAATAGATAAGGAGACCGAGGTTCCAGGAGGCACAGGATTTGCTGGAGGTCATGGTCTCCATCTTTTCCTTCCTTGTCCTACTGTCCTTGCCCCCCCCCATAGCCCAGTCCTATGGCACTTATTGTCCTGTAGTGTAACTATCCACCATCATGTCTGTATCCCACACTACCACAAACTCTTGTGTTCTAGTCTTCTTGGCATCTGCTGTGTCTGGCATAGGAACTGGTGTACAGCAGGTGCTCAGTTAAAGATTGTTCAATGAATGAATGAATGATGGTTCATTTGTGCTGAATTTATTAGCTAAACTTTCTGCCCTATCAGGGCGACAGAATTCTGGGTGCTATTACTACAACCACTGCTATTATTTCTCCCACCAGCACTCTAAGTAGCTCCCATTTATTGAGCATTTACTATGTGCCAGGCATTGGGGTAAGCATTTCTCAGCTCCATCTTATATTTCTCCATCATCCTGTCAGGTGGGTGTTCTGTTAGGATCCTCATTTCACAGAGAAGGAAACAGGCTCTGCTGGGGGAGATGGTAGAACCTGCACTGGCCCAACCAGGGCTCATAGCCTCTCTAACTGCAGGTGAGGGTGGGTGGGTGGAGACCAGAAAAGTGGGATTCTGTCACTCCTTCTAGAATTTGCCTTCTACCATTCCCTCCTTGTAGAACTTCTCTCATCCCTTGAAGAGCTTGCTTCTCCCAGCATTTCTCTCATACTCCTGTCTCCTTCTCAAGTTCTGTCCAACCCTTAACTGTTGGTGCTCCAAGGGTTCTGCCCGCAAACCTCATAGTGAATGGAGGCAGGGATGTATTTAATTTTGCCTGTCTGGCATATTTTTCCACCCCCTCCCATTTCTTGTCCACGTGGGATGGTGGGGTGTGCATCAGAGGGCTCCACCCACTGGGAAGGGCAAGTAGGCCAACCACAGGGCCCCATTTTCCTTGATATGATGACCAGGTTGGGTCTGGGCATGTGATGCAGGCTGGGCCAATCAGGGTCCTCCCTGGGATTGTGATGGAGCCAGTGGGGACCACTGGCTTTCTTCTTCTGAAGTGTTAGCTGATAGAATGTAAATATGTGAGCATCTTTCATGGGACTGGAGAGGGCCTGTCTGCCATGGGAGAGAAGGAGGCCCATTCTTAAAGAAAAATAGAAGTAAACAGAACTGACTGATGGAGTGATGGGAGATAACCCCAAAAACATTATTGGGAACCCTGGATCCAGCAATGCCTAAAGTTGATGCACCCTTGAAACTGCAAGATAAAGAAGCCACTCAATTCTTAATTTCTCTTTTTCCTTTTTAATTTTTGCTCTTAACCTAATTTGAATTGAGTTTCTGTCACTTACAACCAAAGATTCCTGATGAATACAATATTTTTCTTTTAAAGATTTTATTGGGGAATTGGGGAAGGGGACCAGCCAAGCTGTTGTTCTTCAATCTTCATTGTGCAGGGCGCAAGTCGCCATGTGGCTTCCCCTTGGCAGCTTGTGGCCTCAAAGCTCAAGGTGCTGTATTCAATCTTAGTTGCGGGTGGGCATAGCCACCATCCCAAGCAGCCTTGATGTTAAGAGCACACACTCCATCCACTGAGCCATCTGGGTGGCAGCTCAGCTCAAGGTGCCGAGTTCAGTCTTAGTTGCGGATGGATGTAGCCCACCATCGAACAGGCAATCTTGTTGTTATACCAGCTGAGCCATCCTGCCACCTGTTGGCAGCTCAGCGATGGCTCAGCTCAGGGGCAGCGTCACTGGCCCATGTGGGAATCGAACCGGAGGCCCTGTTGCTCAGAGCTCACGCTCTTAAGCCAACTCTTAACCAACTGAGCCACTCGGCCGGCCCCTGACAAATACAGTATTATCTTCTCTCTAGCTTCTACCTGCATGATGTTTGGGTCTTATCTATTACCACATCTAGGCGCCTAGTGCAGACAGCTCTTGAAGAAACGAATGTCTGACAGGTACCTCAAAGGTGACCTCACCCTGCTCTCTTCCTGAGTTCCCCGTCACATTTAATGCTGTCACCATCTACCTTGGGCTCCAGCGACAGAAAATTTAGTCATCTTTACCTTCTCTCCCTCAAACTGTTCCACTGTAAGTACTGCTGTTCTGTTTTAGAAAGTGCTCTCCCATCTGTCCCTTCTCCCGCCCCCTTGCCATTGCTTAGGCTCAGATCACTTTCAACTCACGGCAACAACTTCAACCTGTCCTCTCTTTCCTCTTCCTTCCCTTTCTCCATCCTCCATATCTATTACCACAGCAATCTTTCTAGCACCCACAGCTGACCACGTCACTCCTCAGCTTCAAACGCTGCATGGTTCCCCATCAGCCTCAGGATAAAGTCTGAGCCTAATAGGGTGGCACTAGAAGCCCTGGCTAACTTGCCTTCATCCTGAACTTCCCAACCCTTCTTCCCCATCCTGCGTTTCAGCCGCATGTCACGCCCTTTCCCTGAACACACTACACGCTTTCTTGTCCCCGGACTTGTCTGCTGGAATTTGTCTCTGCCCAGAATGTGCCTTTCCTTCTCCTCATGTGAACTACAACCATTCCTCAAAAAGTCTTCTCCAGGCTGACGCCTCCGGGAAGTCCTCCTCCCTGTAACCCCTTCCCTACCCCTCGGGAATCTACGTCCTCCCTCCTTGGTGCTCCCAGGACACCTTTGCCTCTTGGGCTAACTGGACCAGGAAGCCCCTGAAGGAAGGATCTCCCTCTCCACCCTTGTGGCAGAGGCAAGACGTGGCAGGGTCTAGGAGAAGGTGAATGCTAAATGGCCCTTTTCACGGAGGTTCTCCAAAAAGAAACTCCACTAGCTAAATCTATTGGGCTGTCGGAAAAGTCATGACGTATTTTCTATGTTTTTCGTTGCAAAAATGCGTCATGACTTTTCCAACAGCTCAATAGTTTGGTTCTTGACTCATCCTGTACGCTTTAGGGCAAATAGGTGCCTGGAAGAAATCATAATTACGGTTCTTTGCATGTGGACAGCACCTTCTAGTTTACAAAATGTTTCCAGGTTTATTGTCTCATGTGGTCTTGACATCTCAGTGGGTTGTCAGGGAACCTGTTACCAACCCCATTTTACAGATGGAAAATTTGGTACAAGCGTTAGGGATGGAACCAATCCCCAGTCTCAGGCAAGCCCCTAACTCTCCCAGACCCCCAAACTTCTGATCCAAGCCTTCCCCAACCTCCCCATTTCCGAGACGGAAGCTGAGAACCAAGGAAAACCAAAAAGTACCTGAGTAAGAAGAGAGAATGACCGCCCCTGGATTGGGCTGACCCTGTGGTAACCACAATGACAGCTACTGCTCTTACTGTGTACAATGTTCTAGGCGCCTCATGAGCATTATCTGTTTATGAGGATGGGTTCATCAGTCCCACTTTACAAATGAGGAAACTGAGGCACAGAGCAATGAAGAGACTTGCCGTTCTTAGACGGGTTCTCCCTGACGCCTCAGTATTGGGACAACATGTATAACTTGCACATCTCTCCCCACTTCTCCAGCCTGGCGCTGGGAGGTGGACATGCTTCCATTTTACAGCGGTGGCAACTGAAGCTCAGAAGCCAATGGTGGCGACAGGAGATGGCCCCAGGCCTTCTGATCCGGTGGAGCACGTCCTGAGTCAGGGGGCGCAGCTCCTGCCGCTGTTGGCAGGGCCGCGAGTGGGCGTCTGCGTCATCTCCCCCCAAACCCCCAGCAGGCTGAGCCCAGCGTCCCCGCAGCGAGCACCCCAGGTGCACGGCCGGTGGCCCTGGCAGGGTGGGCGGGTGTGCCTGCGTGGGCGCAGGCGAGAGACCCAGACGGGCGGAGCCCCCACGCCCATCCTCCCTCCCACCCGCCCTTTCTCCCGTGGCTGGTGGCAGGTGAGTGGGTGTCGAGGAACCGCCAGGCAGCGGAGAAAACAGGACGCCGCAGAAATCAGATTACTCACCTGCAGCTGCGAGTACCCAGGGCTAATAAAAGCTGAGCTTCCTGTTGTTTCTTTATTACCACCCTCTGCCTCCCCCAGCCCCAGCCCGCTCCCAGCTGCAGCCAGAGACCTAACTGATGGCCAGAAACCAGTAGCTTTCCGGGTCCCAGGACCACTCTGCTGCCTCAAATTCTATTAAGTATGTGGCGCAGGATTGGGTTAATGCTGCCTCAAGGGTGGCCCTCCATCACCTGCACGGAATCACCTGCGGTGCTGGTTAAACAAAACAGGTCCCCAGACACTGCTTTGCACCTGCTGAAGGGAATCTCTGCAGTTTGGGACCTAAGAGGCTGAGAATTCATACCCATGTCTGTGTTTTATATGCAAGCCAAAGTTTGAGAACCACCAAGTTCAGGTATTACAGGTGCAGATGATGTTTGTTTTTCCTGGCTGCTACCCACAAATTACAGATGGAACCTATCCTCACTATTGGCCAAGGAAGTCCCCTGACTTCAGGGCCTCAGTTCACTCATCTGTTAAGTGGGGATGAGAATATTTCTTGGGACTGAAATGAGGCTGAGATGAGATATGTTTAGCATGATTCCTTGCTCCTGGAGTTTACAGACCAACCAGGAATCCACACTGAACAAAGACAGTGAGTGAGACCTAAGAGTTGGGCAGGATGGACGGGAGCTGTGGGGGGACAGTGAAGGGGCCATAACTCGCTCTGGAACATTGAGAAAAACCCTTCACCATGGAGCTTCTCCAAAGTTCACTCCCCATCACACCAGGAACATGTTCCTGCTCAGGGCATTGGCAACCCCTCATGGCCAGATCTGATGGCCTTTTCTCAGCCTTTCTGTGACATCTGACTCTGGGGTGAGCCACGCCCACCTTCTTCAAGCTCTCACCTCCCTCAGCCTCAGGGAGACCTCATATTCCTACTTTCTGCAGCTCCTCCATAGCAGCTCCTTTGCAGTCACCCCAGTTCCTCCTCTTGCCCCTGGGATCATAGGCACCTTGGCCTACGGCACACCCTCCATACCTTTCCTGGACCACGTCACCCACTCCCACTTACCTTCTCCAAGCTGAGCTCTGCCTGGAGTTCCCAATAAACGCAGTACCTCCTAGACATCTCCACTTAGCGATCCCCAGGTACCCCACCTCAACTCGACCATCTCTGAACCCATCATCTTGATCTCCTGTCCAACCTGCTTCTCCTCCTGGGTTCCCTGTCTCAGGGCATCACACCTGGATATTGTCCCAGGTGATTTCTGCTCCTTTGCCCCCCCCCACATAGTCTTCCAGTCCAATCAATTTTATCTCCCCAACAGCTCTAGAATCTGTCCCCTTCTGTCCAGTCTTCCTGTTGCTGTGTACTCTAGGCCCCCCCCCCCAGTTCAGGACTCCATAATCTCTCACCTGGATTATTCTGACAACCTCTAAAACAGCCTTCCTGGCTGTGGTCTTACCCCTCACCTTAGCAGGGGGATATTTCTGAGACACAAATCCTGTCCCTGTCTTCCTTCAAACCTTCAGTGACTGGTCAGAGCCTTCAATATCCCATCTGAACTCCTCCCATTCAAGTCACCTGGATGGAGTGGTTCTCCTCTCCACCCCACCTCCTCAGCACTGCACAAACAGTGACATTCGCTGAGCTTGTACTGAATGCTCAGTACCACAGCAAGTCATTTATCTTTATAACTTTAGCTCAGCCTCATAGCTTTCCCATGAGTGTTATTCCTGACTTACAAATGAGAAGACTGAGGAAGAGGGAGGTTGGGTAACTTGCCTAAGGTCACACAGCAAGTAAGTAGGAGAGTTGGGATTCGTACCCAGGCCTCTCTAGCTCCAAAGCTGTTGCTTTTCACTGCTCTGTTCTCGAGCCACTTCCTTCCAATTGGATCTTGTGCTCATTTTTTTTGTATCATCCCTGGTGTCTAAGAGGGTGCCTTGCATATGGTAGATGCTTGTTGAATAAAAGAACAATTCAGGGTGACTGGTTAGCTCAGTTGCTTAGAGCATAGTGCTCATAACACCAAGGTTGCCGGTTCAATTCCTGCATGGGTTACTGTGAGCTGCACCTTCCCTAAAAGAATCAACTATGCCATTGTAGCATGAAAGCAATGTGTAACCAATGACCATGGCTGTTCTCCAATTTAAAAAAAACAAACAATTCTATCCACATTCCCATTTGAATCTTACAACAAACAACCCTGGGAACTTCAGAAAGTTAAAATTTTTTTATTATGTCATATTGGGTGAATACAAAAAATGTGTGATCAATGTCTGGTTTGTGAAGACAAACATCTGTGAACCCACTGCCCCACCTTAGGAAATTGAACTTCACCAGCGCTGTTGAAGCCACCTGTGTGCCTCCCCAGTTTTGTTCCTTGCCTTACTCCAGAGGTCAACACAATCCTAAATTTTGTGGTCACCACTCATTGCTTTGGGAAAAAAAAAAGTCACTATATAGGGATGGATCCCACACAATATCTTGACCTTTATATAAATTGTATAATGCATATGCACTCCTCTTTGGCTTGATTTTTTTCATGCATCACTATGTTTCTAAAATACATGCCTGATTTTGCATTTTAGCTGGCATTCATTCACATTTTCCAGCTGTGTAGTACTCCATTGTCTAAACAGACCTCAGTTACATTATCCATTCTCCAGTCAATGAGCATGTAGGTTGTTCCTAGTGTTTTGCTATAACTAATAGGGATGCCATGATCATTTTTTAAAAGAAATTTTATTGGGGAACAGTGTGTCTTTCCAGGACCCATCAGCTCCAAGTCAAGTAGTTGTCTTCAATCTAGTTGTGGAAGGTGCAACTCCTTGGCCTATGCTGGAATCAAACCGGCAACCTTGGTGCCATGAGTCTGTGTTCTAACCACTTGAGCTAACCGGCCATCCCCCTGATGGTTCTTATACATGTCTCTTGGTGCACACATGCAGGAGTTTCTCTAAGCTACACACCTAAGATTGAAATTGTGGGTCATCAAGTATGCACATGTTTAGCTTTATGAATGCTGCTAGATTGTCTTCCAAAGCACTTGTTTCAAGGAACACTCTCCCTTTCCTCCGTCACAGTGGATGAGAGTTTCAGTTGTTCCACACCCTCACCAACACTTAGTATGACCAGACTTCTTCATTGACTTCTAATGTGTCAGTCTTCATTTGCATTTCCCCAATGAGACGAAGAAGCATCTTTGCATTTGTTTATTTTGCATTCTGGTTTCTTTTTCAGTGAATTTCCTGTTCAAGCCTTTTGCCCACTTTTTATTTAGGTTGTTTAGTTCTTGTTGCTTTGAGGCATTCTCAGGGAAGTTTTTTTTTGTTTTTGTTCCTTAATAGAGTGAGAATATGAGACCCAAGTTCCCAGGGGACAGCGATGGGTCCCAAACCCACATCTATCTGATGCTAGGGACCTTTGTATCAATCCCTTTGCCTCTCATTCATTCCTCAATTGTCAATTGATGACCTTCTCAGTAAGTATTGGAGGGGAGGTAGAGAGTTGTGGTTAAGAGTGTAGACTCTGGAGCCCCTCTGCCTAGATTTTAATCTCCTCTCTGCTACTCACTAGCTGTGACTGTGGGTAAATTTTTAGCAAATCTGTACCTTTGTTTCCTTATCTATAAAATAAGGATATGAACAGTACCTCTTTTACAGGGTTGATATGTGGGGACTGAATGACTTAGTTCATATAAAAAGGTTTAGAGCTGTATCTAGCGTCGATGGTGCTGAATAAATAACTAATAACTAGCACATGCCAGGAACTGTGCCAGCAGGGTACTTGTTCTGGGGACACCATGGAGATGAAAAGACAGGCAAGGACTGTCCTCGTGGAGCTCACAGTCCAGTGGAAGGAAATGGACGCAAAACAAGTAAATAAATGAAATAATGTGGCTTGTGAGAAGGGCAAGGAGGAAAACCACAAGGTGACCAGAGAGAGTGACCAGGTACTGACTCAGCTGGGTGGTCACGCAGGAAAAGCCCCCCTGAAGGAGGTGACATTTAGACTGAGGTGGGGAGGATGAGAAATAGCCACCCAGGCAAAGAGCAGAGAGGCGAGTAGCCTAGCAGAGTAGAGGGCTCATGCAAAGGCCCTGACGCAGGAAGAGTCTGGCGTAGCCAAGAGGCTGCAAGGAGAGCAGCACAGCTGGAGACAAGCGAGCAAGGACACGACGGGCAGGAGAGGAGGGCGGGGAGGCCACGAGGGTGAAGCGGCTGCGTTTTATTCTGAGTGCAGTGGAAGGTTTTTGGAGAGTTGCATGTTGTGATCTGATTTATGTTTTTAAAAGATCACTCCAACTGCAGTGTGAAGAACAACTATCTATGAATTCATCTAAATACTTCTTATAGCCACTAGTATTTTTAGCCAGTACCCCTTTTGTGCAAAGCAAAACTTCCCTTTATTGATCTTAAATATACTGCTTTCGGGTTTCAAGGGGAGCCCCCTTCTGCCTCGTATCTGAGGGTTATCGGCCCCCTGTGAGATCTCCGGTCAAGGTTTTGACAGAGGGGGTGAGAGGAAGGTCTCCCAGGTTGCACCTTACCTGCTCTGTGATAGTTCCCGCCTGTAAAATGAAAATAATGAGAGTGGCCACCTTAGAGAAGCTGTGAGGATGAAATGAGAGGCAGCTTGGCAGGAGGGAGTGACCAACACAGGCCAGCTGCCGTGAAGATGATGATGACGGTGGTGATGACAATGGTTATGGTGGTAGAGATGAGGGGGATTCTGCTGCGTGATCTTGGGCAAGTCACTGAACCTCTCCAGCCTGAGCTGAGAAATAAAATAAAATAAGACTGTTGTAAAATAAACCTGTAAAAGAAGGTCTTTGGACCAGATGGTCTGCGGGACCTGCCCAGCTCTGATGTCCCAGAATTCTCTGACTTAGACCCTCTCTGCTCCTTTCAGTCTATCCAGGTTACTTTCCTTCCTGCCATTGTGTTGTTCCCTGCTGACATGTGATGAGAGATGGAGTAGCATGGTAGAGAGAAAACTGGTCTGGAGTCAGGAAGCCTGAGGGTCCAGCTGTGACATTCAAGGTAGGGTCCTCATCACAGTGCATTTAACTTACAGACATTTAAACACACATGGAAAAAGAGAAGCGAGAGAGAGCAACATGCGTGAATCACTGTTATGGAGTTACACTCCCATCCCACCCCGTGAGCTCTCACACCTGGACGAGGGACATGACCTAATGTGACCGGCCACGGTCCCCCAGTTGGTCCCAGTTCCCCCACGCCCAGCAGAGTGTGGGCTCTCATCATACTGAGTGTGATCCAGGCCTTCAAAGGCTTTTTATACTGTGTGGCCCTAAGTATTGTACAATCCAACCATTTCATCTGGTGGTCAGAGGAAGCCACAGCTATCTGTAACAACACCAGAGAAAGAAGCTGCCGTATTCACTGTCAGCTGATGGATGAACCTGCTTCCTGTTTCACTGGGAAAACAGAAGCAGTCGAAGGAAACTTCCCCAGGTTCCCACCTCGCCCTCTGCTCATCTGCTGGCATCTGTGCCCATTTCTCTGCCTCTCCCCCGTTACGTAGCTGCCTTGCGTTTACTTCTAAGATCACGCCCTCCACTTGGCGCTGTGCTAGGTCCCTCTTGCCTACTCCAGGACACCATCCAGCAATCCTAGTGTCTTCTCCTGCAGCATCGGGTTTCTTCCTGTTCCACCAGTTCATTCCCATCAGTGTACAGTCATGTGGCAATTCTCCCAGTCTTACACGCGCACACACACACACACATACATGCACGCATGCACGTAGGCACACGTTGCTTCTCTTTACAGTAAAACTTCTCCGAGAGTTTTCCGGGTGGACAGTCTTCGTTCTTTCCCCTTTCTCTCTTCAATTCACTCTAGTTGGGCTTTCACCCCCACCACTCCACTAAAACTGCTCTTTCAAGGTCATCAATGACCTCATGCTGCCCAACGCCACAGTCACTTCTCAGTCCTTATCCTCAGCGTCTGACCAGGTGACTGAGCTCTCCTTAAGGCACACTTCCTTCCTGTAGCTTCCTGGACCCCGCTCTCTCAATTCCCGTCCCACCTCACAGGACCCCTGTTCAGTTCAGTCTCTTTCTCCCTCATCTTCCTGATGTCCACATGCTGGTGTTCCCTACAAGTTGGCTTCTGGACCTCTTCACTTCCCTAGCTCACTCCCCAGGTGCTCCCATCCGTCCCAAGGTCTTACATACATCTTATTGCCTGTAGATTTGCTTCTCCAGCCCAGACCTTTCCACTCAATTCCAGAATCATACATCTCTACTCAGATGTCCAATACTAAACCCAAACTTAACACAGCCACCACTGAACTATTATTACTTTCCCCCCAAAACTGATCTTCCCTTGCTTGGTCTTTCCATCCCAGCAAATGGCAACTTCATATTTTCCATTGCTCAGGCCACACCTCGGTTTGTCCTTGACTCCTCTCTCTTACGCCTACATCTGAACCCGCAAAAATACCACCCCCCCCCATCTTCAAAAGATGCCCAGAATCTGACCCTCACCACCTCCACAGCCACTACTTGTGTCTGAAGGACCATCATGTCTTGCCTGGGTTTGTGTAACAACCTCCCAGTAGAGCTGCCTGCTTCCACCCTTACCCGTCTCCCCATGTTCTAGTCTCTATATCCAAGCCAGCATCATCTTTTAAAAACACGAGTCAAATCACTTCATTCTTCTTTCAAACCGTCTGGTGGCTCCCTTCTCCCTCAAAGAAAACCTTGACACCTTTCCATTCCCAGAAGGTCCTTACATGGGCCATGCACAGCCCTCCTTACCTTATCTCCTCTTCCCTCACTTCAACTACACTGGCGTCCCTCCTGTTCTTTGAGCAGCCAAGTACAATTGCACCTCAGTGTCTTTCACTCGCTATTACTGCTGCCGAGAGTGCATTACTCTGGCCCATTTATCCATCCACAGGGCTCACTTCTGCTCATCACTGAAGAGGCTTTCCCTGGCCACCCCACGTAAAATAGCACTCCATCTTCCCCCCCTCCCCTCTGCCACTTTCTAGCCCCCTCTCCTGATTCACTTTTCTTCATAGCACTCATCACCATTGAATGGACATGACATACTAAGCATTTTGTTGTTGATTTGTTTATCATATGTCTCCCCCCACTAGAATATCAGCTCCACAAAGGTAGAGGCTTTGTTACATCCTCTGCTGTTTTCTGCAGAATAGCGCCTGGCTCATAGTAGATGCTGAATAAAATATATGTTAAACGAATGAAAGTGTTTAAATAACCAGGAAGCTATTTGTTGGTATCATGCTGTGGCATCTTCCTACAGGATTTTCAACATTTGCTCATTCAACAAACATTTTATGGGGTATTTTCTTGATGTGCCAACTTTAAAACCTACCCGTCCAGTAAGATGAATTTCCACTGTATTCTCTGTATCACGCCCCTCCCTAGGCTCAGCCTGTGAGATGGAGCAATCACAAATTCAATAAACATTTATTGAGCAGCTCTCAACTGCCAACTACTGTGCAAGTTCTGAAAATCAAAAAGGAGCAATCAAAATAAGATCATCTCTGGAGAGAGAGAGGCAAAGGTGAAAATATATCATTTAAATACGCAATTGCCCTAAGAGTAAAAGCATTGGTGATGATGTGGGTAACTGGAGAGTGGTGCATTATCAGTGGAAGTAAAAATTAGCAACCTTTGTGGAAGGCATGTCCTTCTGCTCCTGAGTCTCCAGACTTACATTCAGGAGATTATCACCCAAAAGCAAAAGGACACAAGGATGTTCATTGAACTTCTTTTTTTCATTGTAGTGGAAAAACTGGAAACACCAATGTCTAACCACAGGGGTTATAGAAATTGTGATAGAACCATACAACAGATGGCTCCATTAAAGGGGCCATTAAACATGATGTTGTGGAAGAATATTTGGGGAAACTTGAGAAGATATGTGTAATATATTATTAAAAGTGAAAAAAAAGGGCCGGCCGAGTGGCGTGATGGTTAAGAACTGGCTTGGGACGCCAGAGGGCCGCGGTTCGGATCCCACATATGAGGGCCAGTGACACGCCCTCTGCAGCTAAGATGCTGAACAACAGCTCAACCTGGAGCTGGGCTGCTGAGAGTTGCCTGCGACGGCATAGGCTGCAGCCCCCGTGGCAGTGGGTTGCCATGAGCTACTGTATGTAGTCAGCAGCCAGCGTGAGCGGCCAGCAGCTGCCCAGAAGCTCGCCTGGGAAGAGCACAATGATGGTGCCAGCTTGGGCCAGTGAAGCAACTTCCTCCACAACTAGACTGAAGAACAAAAACGACAGCAACTTGTCTGTTCCCCTTCCCCCAATTCCCCAGCACTGTTTCCATCCCCCCAATTCCCCAATAAAAATCTTTAAAAAAAAAAAAGTGGAAAAAAACCCCAACAGATTGCAGAACAAATCGTAAATTGTGATGTCATTTCTATACTTACATATCTGTATGTGTGTAGATCCAGGAAGATGTTTAGAAAGAAGGCTCTAACATGTTTAAAATGTGGTGGTTTCAATCGTTGAATCAAGGTGGTGGGTGTATGGGTGTTTATTGTGCTGCTCTTTTAACCTTTCTGTATGTTTAAAAAAAAATCTTACAGTAAAAAACTGAAAGAAAATGTGGTTATTTTGGGGTAGGGTGATTCGGGACATTTTTTTCTTCTTTATGTGTTATGTATTTTCATTTAGTTTTCTCTAATGAACATCTACCACTTTTGCAAAAATAATGAAATGACTTCAAAATAAAAGTACAGCTCTTGGGGTGACCGGTGAGCGCAGTTGGTTTAGAGTGTGGTGCTGATAACACCAAGGTTGCCGGTTTGTTCCCCGCATGGGCCACTGTGAGCTATGCCCTGCCTAAAAGAGTCAACTATGCCATTGTAGCTTGAAAGCAATGTGTAACCAAATACAGCTCTTGTCACACAAAAGGTTGAAATAAATTTTTAAAAGACTAGGTTCCCTGATAATTAAAAAAAAAGGAAGACAACACAAATAACTGTGAATAGAGAATAGAGAACTGGGTAAATTAATTGTGGCAGCCATATAAATACTGTGCTATTATTTAAAAACAAACAAACAAACAAAAAACCATGTTCTGGGCTGGCGGAGTGGCGAATTGGTTAAGAGCTGTCTTGGGACGCCAGAGGGCCCCAGTTCGGATCCCACATATGAGGGCCAGTGACACTGCCCTCTACAGCTAAGATGCTGAACAACAGCTCAACCTGGAGCTGGGCTGCCATGAGTCACCAGCGAAGGCATAGGCTGCAGCCCGTGCTGCAGTGGGTTGCCATGGGCTACCGTGTGTAGCCAGCAGCCAGCGGGAGTGGCCATCCAGAAGCCGGCAACTGATCTGCCTCACCTGGGAAGAGCGCAATGATGGTGCCAACTTGGGTCAGTGAAGCAACAACCTCCACAACTAGACTGAAGAACAAAAGGACAGCAAAGTTGTCTGTTCCCCTTCCCCCAGCACTGTTCCCATCCCCCAATTCCCCAATAAAAATCTTTTAAAAAACACAAAAAGAAACGTGTTCTAGAACAGATATGTATAGTACTTTGATAAGTGAAAAAACAGGCCATAAAATATAGTTTGTACAGTATTAATCCATTTTTTAAAAAAACAATATAACATGCCCACCCATAGAAAAAACTGGAAATATCCACGCCAAAATGTTAGGGGTAGTTTTCTTTGGGAAATGGAATTGCAGGTGATTTCCCCCCTTCCTCTAGCTTATTTGTACGTCATAAATGAGTTTTGTCCGATAGAGCTTTCTGCAGTGATGGACATGTTCTGTATCTGTATTGTCCAGTGGGGTAGCCACTAGCCATGTGTGACTACTGAGCACTTTAACTGTGACTAGTGAGACTGAGGAATTGAATTTTTTATTTTGTTTCCTTTTAATGAATTAAAATTTGAAGGGCCACGTGTAGGAAGTGGCGACTGCCACTTCTAAATTGGGCAGCGCGCTTCTAAATTGTTTGCGAAGAACACACATGGCTTTGCAAAGAGGGGGAAAAAAACAGTTTTTCTTTCTTTTTTTTCTTGTCTGTTCATTTGTTCTGCCCTGCCACTTGCAGAGCTCCTTTGAGGTCTCAGTAAGAGGCAGTAAGGGTGCAGGCTTTGCAAACTGTAAAGTGCTGTGCTCAGAAGGTGCTGCTGGATATGACTCTTCGTCCTCTTGTCCAGGGCTCTTTTTCCTCCTCCCCTCCTGGGCTTTGAGATAGAGCCCTGACTATAGATAGAGCCCTGGGTGGTTTTTGGAAGCAGGGTCGGGGTAGAGTGACCTGGGTTCTGGCCCTTGCAGCTAAGGAGGCATTCATTCGCTCATGCATTCATTCAACAACCATTGTGAGCCCTCCCCTCCTAGCCAGGCACTGGGGTGACAAACTGTGGTGTCTGCTTATGTGGAGCTCGACCTCCAGGCTTGGTAGGTATGGAGTGGAAAGCCACAGGGCTTGGACACAAGGCTTGGGTTTGAGCTCCAGCTCGGCCTCCTCTGGGCGTGCCACTTAATAGTCCTAGACCTCCATTTTCTCTTCTGTAAAAGCAGGGAAATCGTGACACCACCCTGCCCATCCCACAGGGTTGATCAGGGCTGGGGAAGCGAATTGCAAAGGCCTGCAGAGATGTTCCTGGTCAAAAAACGAGCTCTTCTGGGGGAATAATTGTGTAGTGACAGCCAGTTCCAATGCCCACCATAGATATTATCATTAATATTTTATCACAATACATCATAGTTTCTTTAACTATATTTTAAGATAGTTAAAATATCAACCTTAGGAGGACCAGAAAAAGATGTAATCATTCATCCACGTGACATTGTTGATCCCTTACTATGGGGTAGGGAGTCTGTCTGGAAATACAGACATAGATTATGGCCCTTCCCTTGGGGACCTGACAAGGGAGCAGAGGGCACACAAAAGGAAATAGCCGAACTCCTCTGGTATATATATGCCAGGCCACTGGGGACACAAAGGAACAAGACACCCTCTGCTCTCAAGAAGCTTTCAAAGGCAGTAGGAGAAGCAGATATTTATCAAATAGCCACTCAGCTATGTAATTACAAACTGTGATAAGGATTAAGAGGAGGAAGCACAGAGTGCTATGAAAACATATCATGCGGGAATCTTGATTTAGTGGTGGTGGGAGGGAGGGTCAGAGATGATGTTTCTGAGTTTAATAAGAGGTGAAGGGGTGGGGAAATAGGGTCCAGGTGGAAGAAACAGTATGTGCAAAGGCCCTGAGGTGGGGTTGGGGGGGGGCGTGGGGAAGAGCACTCCTGAGGCCAGTATGGCTGGAACCCAGTGGGTAGAAGCGATGGGGGTACATCATGTAGCTGGGAAGTGTATGGTGGACCATGCTTGGGAGCCAATGAAGGTTGCTCGTGGGTGGGGGGAAAGGGCAGTGAGAATAGTTGTTCATTCTGGGACAAACAGTGAAGGGACAGAGTAGAAGCGGAGTGGGTACAATGTAGTACAATGTACAAAGTAGAAGCAGAGTGGGTGGCTGGCACAAGGGAGGTGGCAGTGGGGATAAGAAGGGAAGAGATCTGAGAGCTGTTTGCGGGGGTAAACGACTTGGTGTTGGATTTGCCCTGGAGGAGGTGGCAAGAGGGGGCCTAGTGTGATCAGCTCTGTGAACTGGGAAGTTCTGATAAAGCTGACTTGAGGGGCCTGAGGCATGTCTCCCAGATGGAGCAGATAGATGTTCCCTTGGGCGGTGGACTAGATTGCAGCACCCCTGGTGGAGGGAAAGGGGAAAGATCGTTTCCATAGACAAACCCTGAAGAGCAAACCTTCTGTGTGCTAGGGGAGTGAAATGAATCTAACCTATGTTGAGTACTGGCAATGTGCCAGGCCTATTCCAAGTGTTTTACTTCATCATCTCATGTGATCCCCATAACAACCTTACAAGGTCAGGGCTATTATCACTCCCGTATTACAGACGAGGAAGCTGAGGCTCACAGAGGTGCTGCGGCGGGATGTGAACTCCAGCCAGGCTGACTCCAGACCTGCCTTTTAGCCCTGGTGTCATACTGCTCTTGTACTTCGAGGTGACTAGAGCCCAGATTGGAGGGGAAGAGGGATGAGGCGGAAGCGAGACAGATGGGCTGGGCCCAAATCCTGAGGGGCTCCCGTGTCAGGTTAAGGAACCTGCACTTCATTGTAGCAGAATGGGTAGCACATTCGTAGGGTGAGGATGATGAGATCAGATGTGCTTTTTGGAGGAGGTCACTCTGGGACCAGATAGGGGGAGAAAAACCAGAGTGGGGGGAGACTGAAGCGGGGCAAGGGGGTGTGCAGGAAAGAGGCCACTGCAACCGCAGAGGGCAGGACTGTCAGGCTGGGGCATCAGGGCTCCAGGGAGGGTTGGACTCCAGATCCAAGATAGGATCAAAGGGGGGTTAGCAGGCGGGATGTGAGAGGTGAGCAATCACACTTGGGTAACAGGATGAGGCTGTTTATTTTATTCATGCACAGAGAGAATTTTTATTGAGCATCTACTAAGTGCCAGGTCCTGAGCAAAGTGCTGAGAACACAGAGGAGAAAGATGGCATTTCTAGCCTGAAGAAACCAAGAAGGGAGGTAGGAAACGCTGGAAGAGAACAAGGGAGGGGAAGACGCTGATGTATTTGGCTGGGGATGTATTGAGTTAGAAGGGCTGGGGTATAGCCAAGTGGCAATGTCCAAGGGGCATTGGATGAAGGGTCTGGACTCAGGAGAGAGGTCACATTTAAGACACAGGATTTTGAGAATCAAGTCTTGAGTACAACTTGATAGACTTATTGAAAAGCATGGCATATACACTAAAAATGAACAAGGTTTTATGACATATAAAGTATATCTCAATAAGGTTTAAAAATGCGATTAGGAAAAAATCCTAATATGCCTCAAATTTTCTAGGAAGTCACGAAACAGGGAGGGGAAGAATACTCCAGACAGAGGGCAGAGGGCAGGAGTGAAAGCCTGGCGACATGAGTGGATGTGGTCACGTGGTGTGGCTCAGCTGGAGCAGCTTGGGGGGAGATGGAAAGCAGACGGTGCCTCCCTCTCCAGCCAGTTGTATTAGTCACGTTACTGACCCCCTGCAGGTGCTGCAAGAGCCTTTGCATCCTAGATCGAATCAATCCTGCCACAACCCCGGAAGCGAGGATGCCATCCTCATTTTACAGATGGAGCAATTGAAGCTCAGAGAAGTTAAGAAAATCACCCCAAAGGAAAATTACCCACATTGCCTTTACTAAAGGGGTAGAATCGGTTCAGTCAGGTCTGTCGGCTCCAGTTTGTCGACTCTTAATTAACACTTAGACTGAGTTTTGCCACATACAACAAATGTCCGCATCCATGTCCGCATCCAAGCACAGGCAGGCAGTGGTGGGTTGGGACCTGGGAGCCCACTGTATGAAGACCTGGGGTTCAGACACCGGCGCTACGATGGCGCCATCTGCTGGCCAAGATGTGGAGCTCAGCCGGTGATGGAAAGGCGCTCATTCCGGAGCTTGGCACAATTCTTTTTCCTTCCCTTTCCTCAACATTGCTTCCTCCCAACAGCCCTGAGAGGCTAGTAGGCAGCGGATTGTTGTCTGACCTCAATTTACTAATGAGGAGACCAAGGTTCAGAGAGGAAAACTGACTTCTCCAAGATGACTCAGAAAAGTAGAGGAGGACCGAGGATTCAATTCCATGTTCGTGAAGTATTCACCGCCTTCCACTTGTCCCCAGTGTGGATTCAGCTCCCAGAGTGCCTCCAAGGGCATCTCAGGGGCATCTAGGCCAATCCCCTCCCTTTCCGGTTCACAGATGGGGGAAAAAGCTTCAGGTAGTGTCCTGACCTACCTAGGTGTATCTCTGTGCAGGATTTTGACTTGCAGAGGTTACTTCAGGATTTGCACAGGATTATGGTGGGTTCTCAGGCTGGGCAGAAGTCCCTGTCCCCTAGAAAATCTCAGCCAGGCAGCATTTGTCTTTGGGGAATGGCTGCCCGTTCTCCTTTGTCAACCCCTCAGGTATTGTGGGTCTCAGGTTCAGGAAGTGGGGTTTGAGAAAAAGAAAGGAGGCTCAGGGAGAAGGGGGAGGATGGGGGGGCGAGGACAGTGGGCTGAGAGAGGGAGAGGCAGGACCCCTGCAGAAAGCAGAGGGTGGGGCCAGAGCAAGGCCAAGTTGAATGTGAATGACAATGACACCAAGGATCCTAAGCTGAGTTCCCACTATTGAGGGGCAGGCACTGAGGTAGGTAGGTGCTTTGCAGGAAAAGCACCCTTAACCCTCTTGATGACCCTCCAAGGTAGGAAGGATTATTAGCCTCAATTACAGTTGAGGGGCAGTATCGGAGTTTGAGTAATGTGCCCAAGGTCAAGTAAATACGAAGCTGGAATCTGAACCCAGGGAAAGAGCAGGCTTCTTGGTGAACCTCATGGACATTGCCCCCAGGTGAGGCCTCTCCTTACTCTCCCCACCCTCCCTGCCCTGTCCTCACTTCCCACCTGGGTAAAGGCTGGGCTCTAATGGGAAATAAAAGGTCAGAAATAGGAAACCCAAACTCTTAACTCCAAGCTCTGGATCCATGGGCTAAATTCAATGTTCTGAAAGTCTGGGTTTGGTCCAAATAATGATTTGATGAAATTTGAAACACCTTAAAGAACCAGGTCTGACAACACTGGGGAGTAGTGGCCTGCCCTGTCCATGGTCTTGACCTTTTAGACCTGTTCTCCAGGTCCTAACACTCACCTCACTGATTTCCCCTTCCCAGGAATCACTGTCCTGCACTATTTGTGATCCAATGTCAGCAAACCATTACTTCATATATTTTGTCCAGTTTTTTCCATTGTTTCAGGTGGGAGACTATGTGTGGTTCCTGCTACTCCATCTCAACCAGAAAGAGAAGTGTTGATAGATTGGTACTAGACTAGTTTAAAGTTTGTTTTTAGGATCTACTAAAGAGAAGGGTCCTTAGACTAAGTAGCCTTTAAAATATTCTCTAAACATAACCACAGAAAGGCTTACAGAACTGCATAATTCAATAGAAAGGAGAGGTCGTTCTCTGTAGCTGATGGTTGCCAGGTGCGAGGGGGTTGGGGGGCTGGGTGGAAAAGGAGAAAAGATTAAGAAGTACAAATTGGTAGTTACAAAATAATCAAGGGGATGTAAAGTACAGCATATGGAATACAGTCGATAATATTGTAATAACTACGTATGGTGCCAAGTAGGTACTAGACTTACGGGGGAATTCACTTTGTAAATTATATAAATGTCTAACCACTATACTATACACCTAAAACTAATATAAAACAACATTGAATGTTAGCTGTAATTTAAAAAATATATATATATATATATATATACATAAATATAAAGTAGAGGTCCTTTTTGTGTTAAGAGTCAGGGACCTGAGTTCTTCCTGTTGAACCTGCATGTGGACTGGTTTGCAGGGCAATC
Source organism: Hipposideros armiger (assembly GCF_001890085.2). Taxonomy (NCBI): domain Eukaryota; kingdom Metazoa; phylum Chordata; class Mammalia; order Chiroptera; family Hipposideridae; genus Hipposideros; species Hipposideros armiger. Next base: position 176,828 of record NW_017731488.1, read on the forward strand.
AAGCTGGTCCTTGCTCTCCAGCCTGAGTGTACGCTGGCATCTTGACTCTCTTCCTCCATCCACTTAGGAGGTGTTCCTGCCTTTACCCCCCTGGGTAGGCACCTGTGCAGTCACACCTACACCAACTTTCTCCCCAGAAGTACAGGAAACAGGATGATGGAACCCTGGCATTCCATCCTAGTCCATCGAGACACGTGTACCCTACCCCCTGCTTCCCCCAATGGTGACATCTTATATAGCTGTACTACAATGTAAAGCCCAGGAAATAGACATTGCTCTTGGTGGGTTACTATGAACTGGTTTACCGATCTTACTCGGTTTTCACCATTTGTAAAAATTGCATTCATTTGTGTGTAGTTCTAGTTCATCCCACGAATAGGTTCCAGTAACCACCACCACAGTCAAGACACGGAACAGTCCCATCACCACAAAAGCACTGCCTCATGCTACCTCTTTGTATTCCCAAACACTTCCACCCTATCCCATCGCCCCATTCCTGTCTCTGTCCCCCTGGCAACCACTGATCTGTTCACCATCTCTATAGTTTTAGTTTTTCAAGGATGTTCTATACATGGAATCACACGGTATGTAATCTCTTGGGATTGACTTTTCCTACTAAGTGTAACGCTCTTGAGGTCCACCCAGGCTGTTGCCTCTATGAGTAGTTCATTCTTGGGTGTTGCTGAGGCGTATTCCATGTCATGGATGTACCAGAGTTTGCTCAGCCATTCACCCATTGAAAGACATTTGGGTTGTTTCCAGTATTTTGCCATTACCAATAAAGCCACTATGAACATTTGCGTGGACTTAAGTTTTTGTATGAACGTAAGTTTTCATTTCTGTGGGATAAACGCCTAAGGGTATAATTGCTGGGTTGGATGATAAATACATGTTTTGTTTTATAAGAAACTGACAAACTATTTTCCAGAGTGGCTGTATCATTTTATATTCCTGAAGCAGGGCCTGGTTGGAACTCTCATAGGAGAGGCCTGGCAATGTCACCAGCCTTTCCTTGACCTATAGCTTAACAATAGATTATCCCCCCTGTGGCCTGGGCTTGAAATGTCCCCTGTCCCAGTTCCCTGTTTTTGAAAATTACCCTGAAACTTATTATTTATACCCTTAGGCTTATTGATCAAAATCTCTATGGTCTAGCATTCTTTCCAAGCTACTCGCATCATTGTTCCTGGGTTGCTGACGCCACTGGAGAATTTGCCAGCGGGAAGGCCCCATGCAGACTCCTGAATCCTCACGTAGCCTCTAGAGGACTGCCCAGATTTTTTTTTAAATACTAAGCTGGTCTGACCCTAAGCTGGTCTGAGAATATTAAGGCAGTTTTTGGAGGTGTTAACCTGCTGCCTTCTCAGACCACCAGTGCTCTGATGATAAACGCTTATTCTGTGACCCAACTCCTGTGTCCGTCTGTTGGTTGAGTGGTGCAGGCAGCACAAGCCCCAGACTCGGTTGCCCTCTGGTTTCATTCCCATATACATTACTTTTATAATCACTTATTTTGTTAAGCAAGAAAAAACCTTGAAGGAAATATGACAACTGTGATAGTGTTTGGGTGGTTGTAGGATTATGAATCCCAAACTTTAGTGTTGGGGAAGGTGGGGAGGTGGGGGGAACGGACCTGTGAAGATTTATGAAAGATTGATTTACCTCCTTGTTTTGTACCCTCCTCATTCCTGGTTGCAAGGATGATGGAAAGACACAGTTTGATTCTTGATAATACTCGCCGATTCCACGAGCATTCTTAGCCCTTTGCTAGGCCCCGGGGCACAGAAGTGACTGAGCCACGGTCCTTGCCCTAGAAGACCCCATAATGGAATCTCCAGGATTGGCTTTGCTCAGAGCTAGAAGTAGTTTTAGCTGGAGGCCAAAGCCTTCAGCCAAATCAAAGTGTCTAAAAGTGAAATTTAAAGAATCAGTAAGCCAATGAGAAAAGCCCTTTGAAAGAAGGGAGCAAAAAGGGGGGAATAATTGGTGATGTTTTAAAAGAGGGACCCAAAGTAGCAAATTGCTATGATCCAAATGTTTGCTTTCCCTCCAAAATTCATAGGTTAAAATCTGAATGCCCAATGGCATTAGGAGGTGATTGAGTCACGAGTGCTCCACCCTCATGAATGAGATTGTGCCCCTACAGAAGGGGTCAAGAGAGCTCGGGTGAACCTTCATTCCACCACATAAGGATACAACGGGAAGTCAGCCATCCGGAAGAGGTGCCCTCACCCGACGGTGCTGGCATCCTGATCCGTCTTCCAGCCTCCAGAACTGTGAGGAATAAATTTCTGTGGTTTATAAACCACTTAGTCTGGCATTTTGCAGCCCAAACTAAGACATTGCTACTGGTGGAATTTCTAGGACTATGACAGGCTGGCGCAGAGGATTCTCAGGGGCAATCAAGTCACTACCGACGTCATCTTGGAAAAAAGCCCAGTCCAGTGTTTTTGAAAACTCAGATATCAGAAAAACGTCTTGAGAGGTAAAATGTAATTTCTGACTCACCCGGGAGATGGGTTGTTACCGCAGACTCAAAGGGGTCTGGTTTGCCTGCGCGCATCCAAGCCAAAAAAAAAAACCCACAGAAAAATAACAACAACAAAAACAAGCAGGAGTTTGCAGCAAAGCAAGTAAAGATTTTTTTAAGGAGTTGGCGCCAAGTCCAGAGACACAGGTGAGCTAGGGCTCTCAAAAACCTGGCTCCCCGATGACCTCTAGTGGCCAGATTATATAAGGGGGGAAATCATCAATCGTGGTTGCTATGGGAGTTGGGGCTGGGGGCTCTACTGATGGGTCGGGGCTAAGGCTTCAGGACCTGGTGTCAGTCACAGCATT
>NW_017731488.1:179865-194977 GCF_001890085.2 Hipposideros armiger
AAATCATCAATCGTGGTTGCTATGGGAGTTGGGGCTGGGGGCTCTACTGATGGGTCGGGGCTAAGGCTTCAGGACCTGGTGTCAGTCACAGCATTGTTAGTTATGGTTTCCAGGAGATGCGGTCCGTGGGACTCTTCCATTCTCATGAGCCTGGAGCTCAAAGGTAACTGAGGCCAAGGTGTCAGCTTTGTTTTATTAAACCCTTACTCATTGTCTGAGGTTTAGTTATGTCCTCGCTGTGGTTCATAGACCTCCTCCCTAATTGTCTTGTTGTAAGAGCATTTTAATCTGAGGTTAGAGTGCCCCCTTGTGTTTCTAGTTTGTCTTAAGTCTCTTAAAGGACCTATTATTAGCATCATGAGGATCTATAATGGGAGGGGGGCTGCCTTATCTCTTTGAATAGAGGTAACGCTGAGACGTAGGTGGAAACCAGGCTCAGAGGGGATAAGGGACCCACTGAAGGAGAGTGGCATAGCTAGAATTCTAATCCAGTCAGGTTTGCTGGCCTCACGATCCTGTTCTTTCTGCCACCTTCCCTGCATCGGACTGGTCTCCAGGCACAGAGCCTGGTCCTCAAGGACTGATGTGTGGATTGTGCCAGAATCCTGGAGAATGCCAGCACTGTAGTGGCCTGACTCCGGTCCAGTAGCTGTGACCTTCAATCCTAGGGAAGATATCCCCCCTCCAGCTCCCTTACTCCTACCTTTCGCCCAGGTCCTACCCTAACTATTCACTCAACAATCAGCACTGGAGGCTGGGACTGCTGAGATGAACGGGGCTGGGATTGGAGTCACGTCCCTTCCTTCCTTCCTTTCTTCACACATTAATTCACTGAGAGGCTGAGCTGGGCTCTGGCTAAGATTCTGAGGTCAGACAAGTTGAATTCCAATCCTAGTCCCTCTCCTTTCTCACCAGCAGCCCTGCTCCCGAGCCTCCTTTTCAGAAAGAGTAGGACATGAAGAAGATGGCACAAACAGCGCTCTGGGTTCAGGGCTTCGAAGGTGGTACGTGGTCATTCTGCCTTCACTCAACTAATTCAAGGTTTGCCACGGGTCAGGCTTTGTGACAGCTGATGGAGACAGGAATGAATCCATCTGGTTCATGATGCCCAGGACGACCCAGAAGGCACATAGGTAAAAAGCTAAAGCTCCCACCCACTTCCTCCTTCTCCCCCCACCCCTTCCTACACACAGACACACACAGACACAGACACACACACACACGCACACGCACACGCACATGCCTGAAAGCCCAGGGATGGGAATCCAGGAACCTCCTCCTGACCCCAGGTTTCTGCTTTCGCCTCTCACCCCACCCTGCCACCCCTGGCCTTTGACCCTTGGGCCACCTCCTAGCACCCAACCTGGCCCTGGAGGTGATGGGGAGGGGGTAGAAATCAGCACCTCAAAGCCCAGAGGCACCTCCTTTTGGCGGGCAGTGGGCTCATTTTTCTCCCCACCTGGAACAGAAGAGCCCACCCCCTGCTAGCTGGGCCTCTGGCTTCCTCTTCCCAGGACTGAAGGGAGAGGGGCTGGCATTTGTTGGTCTGCTCTAGGTGTGAGGAAGTTCAATGGCTCCTCCAGGCTCTGGAGGTAGGCACATCCTTCTTGGAGCTAGGGGAGAGACCAGAGCATCCTCCCCAGGTACTAGGTGTTGGGAGGTCCCTTCCACCTGCCTTCCTGGCCACCTGTTTTCCTCTCCTATCTCACGCTCTACGGGCTGAGCCGGCCCAGTCCCAAGGAAGATGATTGGGGGCAGGAGGTAGTCAGTGCGCGCCCTGAGCACGCCTGTTGTCTCTCCCCGCAGCCCCCAGCATGGGCAAAGAGAAGACACACATCAACATCATGGTCATTGTGGCCATGGGTCACATGGACTCAGGCAAGCCCACCATGACTGGGCACCTCACCCACAAATGCAGGGGCACCTACAAGAGGACAATCAAAGAATTCAAGAAGAAGGCGGCTGAGGTGAGGCGGCTTCGCCTGAGCTCCCTCCTTCCCTTCCCAGCCTTGGTTTACCTGGGAGGGCTGTTTCATGGTGGGAGAAGAGGGGACAGTCCACCCCAGCTGAGCACCTGCTGGGCTGGTAGGTGCTTCCCCTCGCAATCCTGCCAGGCAGGTGGTATGGCTGCAGTTTTCCAAGTGAGGCAAATGAGGCTCAGAGGGTTAAATAGCTTGCTGAGGATGGCACCAAGGTTTAAATTTGAACGTGACACAGATGCCACCCTGTGTGGCAGGTTACGCTGCCAACATCCCCAGTTAATAGGGGGAAAGGGTTTATTTGCCATGCATCTATCATGAACCTTGAGGATATGATAGTGACCATAACAAGCCTGCCCCTAAGGAACTCCTGGTCACACACCCTCATGTCACATGACAAGCTCAGTAACTGTGGGGGGGCTGTAGGAGCCCAGAGTAGGCAGGCTTTGAATGCCCTGCTAAGGAGCCTACCCACTTTCCCTACAGCCATTGAAGGATTTCAAGCGTGAGAGTGATGGGATCAGATAAGTCTTTTAGGAAGAGCACTCTGGGTGCTGTGTGGGAAGAACAGACCACAGGGTGGGGAGGAGGCTGGGAAGCCAGTTAGGAGGCTGTTGCAGCTGACCAGGTGAGCCAGGATGGTGGCCTGGGCTCAGGCAGCAGCAATGGGTGTGGAGCGTAATGGATGGAGTCCAGGGACGTGGAGGGGTTAGCTGAAGGGAAGTGGGTAAGGGAGGAAGAGGAGTTTAGGGTGCCTCCCAAGTTTCTGGCTTTGGAAATTGGATGGTCGGTGAATACCAAAGGCGGAGCTGATCTGGGGTCCAAACATGTCTGCTCTAGATGTGTGAAAACTGAGGCATCCACAGGGCTTTCTGTGCTGATGTCCAGGGTCCAGCTGACTATTGAAATCCGGAGCTTAAGACAGAAATGCAAATTGGAGAGTACGCCGTGGGAGGGAGCTGGGTACATGCTGTGGGAAGGGTGAGGAGCAGAGAGCCCTGGAGTGGGTGGAGGAAAAGCCCATGCCGGAGAATGAGGAGGGGACACCAGGGAGGCGTGTGGGAAACCCTGGAGAGGGTTGAAGAAGCATCTCAACAAGATGCAACTGGCGTGTAGAGGCGGCTGCTGCAGAGGTATAAACGGGGATCCAAACGAGAGTGTGACAGGTCCTAAGTCAGAGCCATCGGCTACATAGTTCCCATTTTCCTAATCTTGGCTTCCTGAGGTGCAGCCAGAATTGTCGTGAGGGTGCTTCCTGTGTCAGGAGCTGTCAAGGAAAGCTTTAGAACCTGGAGACTGATTGGTCCACACCCAATATGGTGGAGGCATAACCAAGAAGGTTATGGAAGAGCAAATCAGCTGATGTGGTGGTTCTCAAACTTTCTGGTCTCAGGAACCATTTACGCTCTGAAAGGGATTCCAAAGAGCTTTTGCTTATGTAAATTAGAACTAAATATATTTCCAATATTCACAATTACAACTGAGTTTTAAATATATTTAACTCATTTTAAATGAACAGTAATAAACCCCTTACACATGAACATAAGTATCCCATTTTGTGTATGTGTGTTTGAAAGATAACTATTTTCCAAAACAAAAAAAATCTTATAAGGGTGGCATTGTTTTATATTTTTGCTGATGGGCCGGCTGAGTGGCGCGATGGTTAAGAACTGGCTTGGGATGCCAGAGGGCCCCGGTTTGGATCCCACATATGAGGGCCAGTGACACTGCCCTCTACAGCTAAGATGCTGAACAACAGCTCAACCTGGAGCTGGGCTGCTGAGTCGCCTGCGATGGCATAGGCTGCAGCCCCTGTGGCAGTGGGTTGCCATGGGCTACCGTATGTAGTCAGCAGCCAGCGTGAGCGGCCAGCAGCCGCAGTGAGTGGCCGTCCAGAAGCCGGCGACTGATTTGCCTCGCCCAGGAAGAGCGCAATGATGGTGCCAACTTGGGCCAGTGAAGCAACGTCCTCCACAACTAGACTGAAGAACAAAACGACAGCAACTTGTCTGTTCCCCTTCCCCCAATTCCCCAGCGCTGTTCCCATCCCCCAATACCCCCCCAAAAAAGCTTTATATTTTTGCTGATATCTTTAATTTCTGTCTTAATAGCAAACAGCTGGATTCTCATATCTGATTCTGCATTCAATCTGTTGCGATTTCATGTCATGCAGCCTCTGGAAAACACCACTGTACACTCATGAGAGAATGAGAAGAAAAAAGCAAATTAATGTCTTAGTATTATTATGAAAATAGTTTTGACCTTGCAAACTCGAAAGGGTCTCAGGGACCACCAGGGGTCCCCACACCACTCTTTGAGAACTGCTTATCTAATGTATATTCTAAACTATGATGGACTTTATAGAAGTTTCTGTAGTAGCCGGTCAGGATACCTGGGTTCTAGTCCTATCTCTTAATGGCCTAACAGTTTTCCTGAGGAAGCCACCTGGTCTCTGGTCTGTCCTGTTCTTCACTCTGCCCTCAAGGCCTAACGCAGCACTTGAACCGGACATGAAATGAACAAATGGCCAGGGTCTTTCAGCTGGCGAGTGGTAGAGTAGACCCTGCACCAATGTGGTACCCCGTATGTGCTACAGACGTTTCAGTGCCCTCATTTTGACCAATGCTGAAAGAAGTTCAACTCACCCAGGGTCCTGGGGGTAATTATCAGTCATAGCTCCTTCCTATTTAACATAGGATAGGGCTTAAGAGCTTGAACTTCAGAGACCCATGCCTTGAGTTCAAACCCTAACTCTGCTGCTTATTAGCTGTGTCACCTTGGGCTAGTCAGTTAATTTCACTGTTACTTCATCTGTAAAATGGAGATAACAAAACTTTGCTGAGTTGTTGTGAGAACTACATGAGAAAATTCATGTTATGTGCTTAAAACAGCCCCAGGTACATGGTTAGCGTTACTTAGGTGTTTGCTGTGATTACTGACTTGAAGGCTTGCTGACCATGTGCCAGGCTAATGTATCATATGACCTGGGCCGCTCTGACTTTAAATCTTGCTCCAATAGAAAAACTTAATTATACAAGTAATGCATTCCATTATTTAAAAAGGTCAATGGCATCTGCATAAACTGTCCTGTGACTGTCCCTCTGACTCTCAACTTATTTAGGAACCTTCTTCTTGGTCGATGAGCAGCTTTGGAAGTAGACGTGACCCTGGGTTTTTTTTTCTCCCATGCCTGACCCAGATGGGCAAAGGCTCCTTCAAGTACGCCTGGGTGCTGGACAAGCTGAAGGCAGGGCGGGAGCGTGGCATCACCACCGACATCTCCCTGTGGAAGTTCCAGACCAAAAAGTACTATATCACCATCATTGATGCCCCTGGTCTGTGCAAATTTTATCAAGAACATGATCCCGGGCACCTTGCAGGTACCACCAGGTGGCCTTGGCCCTGTAATGGGGGTGTACAGTGAGCACCCCAGGCCAGATCTGAGCTGGGCCTTCCTCTCTCTGTCCCTTGGGCTAGGCAGATGGTGCTGTGCTGACTGTGGCAAGGGGTGTAGATGAGTTTGAGGTGGCATCTCCAAAAATGGGCAGACCCGTGAGCATGTTGCTGACCTACATGCTGGATGTGAAGCAGCTCATCATGGCGGTCAACAGGATGGATATCATGGAGCCGCCCTGCAGCGGTACGTGCTTTGAGGAGATCAGCCGGGAGGGGAAAGCCTGTGTCAAGAAGATTGATCAAAACCCTGAGGCTGTCGCCTTCGTGCCCGTCCCGGGCTGACATGGGGACAACATGATAGAACCCAACACCAAGGTGAGGGCTGACTGGGGCAGGGCCAGTTAAATGGGACTTTCTCGTTCAAGTCTTTGGGCTTCCTCTAGAACATAATCCCCATGATTTACAGGGTGGTTACGGGCCAGTCACTGTGAATGATCCCTATCCCCATAGGAAACATGACTTGATCCCCATTTTACAGATGAACAAACAGGTAACTCAAGACTACACAACTAGTATGCATAGAGCTGCATTGTCCAATGTGACAGCCAGTGTGTGGCTATTTAAATTATTACAATTAAATTAAATAATTTCAATTCCTTAGTTGTATTAGCTACATTTCAAGTGCCCAACGACCATATGTGGCTGCCATATTGGACTGTGCAGTTATAGAATATTTCTATCATCGCAGGAAGTCCTCCTGGGCTGTGCTGGCAGAGCCCAGAATTCTAGCCCATGTCATAGGATTTAAGCTGTTCTGCCTCTCCAGATGGGTTAGGCAGTGTCGGGGCAATATAAACGTGTCTAAGACATAGTCATTGTGCTCACAGACCCCACAATATAGTAAGGTTTAAAATTCCTACATGAGTATCTCCCTACCCGGGAAGTCTAGCTCTGGCAGCAGACCTGGGTTCAAGCCCCAGCTCCATTCCTTGCCCACAGTAAAGAGATAAGTGAGGTATTACTGCTCTGAGCCTTAGGACTCACTTCATGGGATTGTGAGAATAACATGAAAGACTCCACATGGGCATGCATTCATGCATAGAGTTGGTGCTCAAATGCTAACTGCTATCACTTATTATATACATTTGCCTAAAGCCTACCTTTTCTATAACTGACTAAAGGATTCTTAGCCTTTTCCTCCACAGGCACATAGCTATCTTTTTCTGATTATAAAAGCACTGTCTAACGTTTTTACAATGAACATTTCCTATAGATATAAAGCATAAGCTGCAATCTCACAGTTTATAGATAACCTAATTTTCATGCAGCTCTTTCTAGGTAGTCACAGCAGGAAAAAACTATATATAACATTCTATAACACTTTTTATTTTAAAAATTGTCCTTGCCATTTAAAGATGTTGAATAGTTAATGGGCATTTTGTATTGCATCTCACAGAAGTACAGTAGTTTGTTTTGCCATATCCACTATTAAGGAAAATGGTGATTAATGATTTGAGAAATTATATGCCAGACACCAGATTAAGCACTTTACCTATACATGACCCCGTGAAGAAGGCATGTTATTCCCATGTAAAATAAGAAAATTGGGACCCTTTGTAGTTGAGTTAAATAGCCCAAGGCCACCTGCTTCTGAGAATATTATTTCTAATTTTATTAAAAACTGCCATAAGCATCTTGGTAAATAAATCTTTGAGCATTTCCTCTATTTAATGAGAATAAGTTCCTAATGAAACAAAGGATAGGCATTATGTTGGAGTCTTCTGACATATATTGTCCTTGAGAAAGATCAGAAGGGCCTTTGGCAGTGTGTGCATTTGAATGGCATTTGAACATTTGCACACTGGGCACTGTCCTTGGTGCTGAGGGTGCAGCATGGATAAGATACAACTCTTCTCATGGCACTTGGCCTTGTTAGAGAACAAGGTATAGCATAGTGGATGAGGACAAGTGCTGAGAAAAATATAAAGGGTAAAAAGGCACGGTATGAGCGAGTTACTTTATATGATGTAAGCGCACAAACCCAAAGCTTTGATGCCCATTTGCCCACGTCCTACGTGTTATCACATATTTCAGCCAGTGAGATAAAGGGATTTTATTCTCACGTCCTTCTGAACATTTATTAAGTACCTACTATGTTCTAGATACCAAGAAGAAACAAAGCATGCATTCAGTGGACTAGACAAATTTAGAGTTTAGACTTAGCTTTTAAGAAATACCTGTGACATTGGAGACCTCAGTTTCTCCATCTTTAAGATGGGCATGATGCTGACCTCAGGCTTATGCAGGCCTCTGAGTAAGCACAGAGCCAACGAGTTGCCAAGCTAATCAAACTAACGGAAAAGCTCATCCTCGATGACAAAGCTGGTGTTTGAGTGAGGAGTTGGCCTCATTATCAATTTCCGGCTTGGGTCTTGGGCAACCTACTTCTGACCCTCAACTATCCCCTCTGTAAAAAGAGGGGCTACTCTTGTTTTTTTTTATAAGCTTGAATTGGTTGTTTTGTGTGTTTTTTTGGTGTGTGTGTGTGTGTGTGTGTGTGTTTTAATTGGGGAACATTTTTTTTCTAGGACCCATCAGCTCCAAGTCAAGTAGTTGTTTCAGTCTAGCTGTGGAGGGTGCATCGCAGTGGCCCATGTGGGGATCGAACCGGCAACCTTGGTGTTATGAGCACTGTGCTCTAACTAACTGAGCTAACCAGCCACCCCAACTTGAATTGTTTATATAAAAATGCTTATTAAATTTTGTCAAGGCATCTTATCTCCCCCCCGCCCCACTTTTCCAAGAGTTGAGTATTAATAGAAATGGTAACTTTCTTCTCTGGGCCACCAGTTTTTTAGGCCATGAGGCAAGATGTGTTTGTTCTGTGTGGCTTCAGTACTGCATAGTTCTGCTTCTCTCCCATGGGAGAAGGCTTCTTCTTCTTCTTCTTCTTCTTTTTTTTTTCTTTTAAAGATTTTCTTGGGGAGTTGGGGAAGGGTAATAGTGTTGGGGAATTGGGGAAAGGGAACAGTCAAGTTGTTGTCCTTCAATTTTAGTTGTGGAGGGCGCAGCTAGCTCAGCTCCAAGTCCAGTCGCCATCCAGCCGCCCGCTGGCAGCATGTGGCTGCTCAGCTCAAGGTACCATATTCAGTCTTAGCTGTGGGTGGGCATAGCCCAGCATCCCATGCAGAAGTCGAACCAGTAATCTTGTTGTTAGGAGCATGTGCTTTCATCAGCTGAGCTCATTGGCCTGGCAACCTATTGCTCAGAGCTTGCGCTCTTAACCAACTGAGCCACTCGGCCGGCCCAAGGCTTTCTTTTTTTTTTAAGGATTTTTATTGGGGAATTGGGGGAAGGGGAACAGACAAGTTGCTGTTGTTTTGTTCTTCTGTCTAGTTGTGGAGGACGTTGCTTCACTGGCCCAAGTTGGCACCATCATTGCGCTCTTCCCGGGTGAGGCAGATCAGTCACCGGCTTCTGGACGGCCGCTCACTGTGGCTGCTGGCCACTCACACTGACTGCTGGCTACACACGGTAGCCCATGGCAACCAACTGCAGCAGGGGCTGCAGCCTACGCCGCCGCCAGCGACTCAGCAGCCCAGCTCCAAGGTTGAGTTGTTGTTCAGCATCTTAGCTGTGGAGGGCAGTGTCACTGGCCCTCATATGTGGGATCCGAACCGGGGCCCTCTGGCGTCTCAAGCCAGTTCTTAACCATCGCGCCACTCGGCCGGCCCGCCCAAGGCTTTCTTGATTGGAGCCCATTTCCACATCCAGCAAAGCCTTCCCTGATCCCCCTTCCCAACCCTTTCACCCATGGCATTCACTGCCTCCTCTGAGAGTCAGTCTCACCAAGGACTGAGAGTGACCGATCACTGTGAGCTTGCTGTGTGTGACCCAAGGACGCCTTTCCTAGGTCCTGCCTTTGTTTTCTTAATTTTTATTTATTTAGTTTTCCAGGACAGGTGTTTATTACAGGAGCAAACAGGAGTCAACAGGCAGCAGGGCAGGAGGCAGCTGGAGTAACGTGGGAACCAGTGAGGGGGTGTCCGGATTAGGAAAACACATGGACAGCAAGCCACAGGAAACCATAGAAACCAAACAGAGCACCCATCCCAGAGGTACAGCACACTTGCTTAACAAGGACTGAAGGAGCAAAGAGATTATAAAGTTCAACAAATTTGACTAGTTGGAAGTTAAATTGACAGTGGGAAACACTAGACTAGGGAGTGTCTGCACGACCACAGGCCCAAGACCACCAGTTGTGTGTGAGAGCGTTTACGGCCCAATGCCCACCTTAAGCCACCAGGTACATGGGTCACACTTTTCACCAGGGGATGTAAAGAGAATGCCAATATACCGAGTATTCAAGCTCACCAGGAAGCATACTAAAACCAAGAGATATGGACACAAGCAAGACCAGAATGCCACATGGGTAAGGCTGCAGTGACACAGGGCATGTGTGGTGTGATAAAGGGCATGTGAGGTGTGACAGGGAGCTCCTATGAAGTGCTGCGTGTAACTGACACTGGGCACCCCCAGCACAAGGCCAAGGTATACACTGGAGCTGAGGCTCCCTGCGTGCTCGCCCCACAGACAGCAACTTCAGGACTCAGAAACCCATGTCTATGGGGTCTGCAGGCGACTGTGGGCAGCAGTGTCAGCCTCGCCCCCGTGGCCAACTTGGGATCCTGGTGGGACTCTGGTCAAGAAGAGGACCACCTGGTGGTTCCCTGAACAGGCAGCTGGAGTTTGTGAGGAAGGAACCAGGAGACAGCAAACTCCGAGCTGAGCACACAGAAGTTCTCGAAGGTGCAGGCTGCCGCCCGGAGCAGAGCCCTATCCTTAGGCAGTGGACCTGGAGATCATCCCATCCTCTTCATGACTGCTCCTACCCTGGCCCCCAGCCCATTCCTTCTCTGGTCCCAACACTGCTTCCTTGGGTCTTGGAGACATCGTTTATCCCTCTGTCTCAGCTCACTGAGAACCTTGACCTCACCATGACCTCTGCTGTCCTGCTTCAGAGCAAATCTGTACATAGTCTTCCCCTTGGTCTCATCTACCCTGCAGTATGTCTTGGAGTCTAGCTCACTTGCAGAGGTAATGAATGATCTTGGTGCACAAATTGGGGATGGATATGAGGGGTCACTAGAAGTAGAGCCCAGGTGACACCCTGCTGCCCACACCCTTCCCAGAAATGCAGTGCACCCTGGTGTAAGGGCAACCAGAGGCCAAAGTTACTGGTCAGCCCTGCCTGCTCTGTGGGCCTCACTGTCCACTGTGCCACAGCAATGGCTCCCACCTTCTCTCAGATCAGGTGGGATGAGGCCTGTAGGGACAGATGCTGGCACGGCTCACAGAATGCCGGCATGAAGAATGATCAATGTCGGGCTGGCCGAGTGGCGCGTTGGTTAAGAGCTGGTTTGAGACGCCAGAGGGCCCCGGTTCGGATCCCACATATGAGGGCCAGTGACACTGCCCTCTACAGCTAAGATGCTGAACAACAGCTCAACCTGGAGCNAGTATGATGGGATCATCCTTCCTGGCAAATAAATTCCCGTTTCTATCCAAACGGCCAATAAAATGTTTTCCATGAAATGTATGTTACTGTGTGTTCTGTGAAAGGATCCTGGCCATATTCAAGTCCTTGGACCTCAAGCCACTTAAAGCTTCGATGGGAATAGCTGGTAACAACCCCGTCTTCCTCTGATTGGATGCCAGTGTTTCCCGGCAGATCCAAGCCCGAGTGTCGCAGCATTGCCCGAGCTCACCACACCCTGCTTGATAGGCTGTGGTGCGGGAGTCACATGGAAACTGATGGTAGAGGGGGAGATATGACTGGGGCTGGGATTTGAATTCAGAGCCTTAATTACAGGTGGGGTGCAGTGCTCCCATGTTCCAGGAGGCTCCCCACGATTCAGTGATTCTGTTCTTCACTAGAGATTTTACCAGCACTGATGTCTGGTGAAGGGATCGCAGGCTTTGGTGTGATGCTTGGGATTAAGTTTTGGTGTAGCTGTTCAGACTTAAAATGAGAGCCTATAAGGTTATTGAGAGGCACAGTATAAGTAGAGAAGAGGGTGGTCTTTGAGGCAAATTGCCTGGATTTGATTCCTTCCATGTCTTTTTATTAGATGTATTACCTTAAGCAAGTTAATTTCTCTGCCTCAGTTTCCTCAGCTGTAGCATGGAGGCAATAATCATAGTAATATCCCTCAGGATTTAAATGGGTTAATAGTTGTAGAATGCTTAGACTTATGCCAGGCACATAGTGCTCGAAAGGGTTAATTTTGTGTTTTGGTGTGTGAGAAATGTCACTCTTACCAATGGGCTCTGTTCTCCCTTTGATACGAAAGTGGAACTTTCTAGCCTGTACATTTCCACGTCACTGAAGTGACATTCAAAAGCCACTATTTCTCTGACCGTTAAACACATTACTTGGCAAGTGGTTCATAGTTTCTAGTCTTGGGTTTAAATTTTAAGCACGTGTTAATTCAGTTCAGTAACCTACTCGCTTGTGACTAATGAGATCAGTTGTCCTTAGGCTACCTTTTCATTGCTGTCAATGCTGCTCTGATTCGTTTGCTGCCTTCATAGGTATTTTAAAATTTAAAACCCAGAGATTATTTGGTGTGCCTACTTTTTTATGAAAATGTGATTTATTTTGTCTTCCTGATAATAAAGCCTTACCCAATAAGATCAGATCCAGGGGGGAAATCATGAAACGTGTTATCAAATACTTTTTGTTTCACTTAAAATATCAGTGTGCATTCACTTCTCAATCATTTACTGTAGGGCCAGGGCACCACCTTGTGAGTGGAGCGAACACTTGTGAAGGAGTTTTGATACTTGTGATTTGGCTTCATTTTTATAGGGGAGCCTCACTTGTTTTAACTTCTGTAATTACAGTAACAATTACAACTGGAATAAACATCTTTGAGAACAAACTTAAGTCTTGTGACTATCTGGCCAACTAGTGCTGGCTGCTAGCTGCTGAGGGAAGTCTGTATATTGTGCAGAGGAGATGGAGACCATGCTGATTTCATCTAAAAGCGTTTCAGAAATATGTGGAAAGTGAAAGTCCCTCTAATGCTACTGCTGTCCCTGTGCACTTAACTGTTAGCCATTTGCTACGTACTTGTGTTTTTGTTTGTATTCTATTTTAACAGTGTAAACCTGCCTACCCTTCCCTTGGTCCTTCTCAGTTGGGTTGACTTCCCCATTTAAAAATTAAACTGCCTGGGCTCCTGACCCAGTGAAAAAAGGACGCTAGGATTTTAGTTCAGCTCTGGCAATGCGGTGAGCCATGAAACATCTTGGGGCCCGGAGCAAGTGGGGCTGCTTCCCTAACCAGTTTTGAGCAGCCAGGAAAGCGTACCCTCTGTTCTGGTTAGAAGCTTGGCTTCCAAACAGATACCACACTGGGGTCTAAAGTGTTGACGTTTTGGGTTGAGCATGCTAGTTAGTGGATGGGTCACCTGGGGAGTTGTTGAAACTCTTGGGCCCTACCTCAGACCCACGGAGTTAGAATCTGTCTTTTAATAAGATCTGCAGGTAACTTATATGCACACACAAGTATAGGAACACTGCCCACATCCTAGTGCAAGAACAGGAGGAAGAAGGACATAATATCCTAGGAGAGTTTTTTTTTTGTTGTTGTTGTTTTTTTTTAAAACACATAATCCCAATAGCTTTTTTTTTTTTTTTAAAGATTTTTTTATTGGGTAATTGGGGGGATGGGAACAGTACTGGGGAATTAGGGGAAGGGGAACAGACAAGTTGCTGTCGTTTTGTTCTTCAATCTAGTTGTGGNTAAAAAAAAAAAAAAAGAGTATTTGAGTCTTGTTTTCCTTTTTTACTCCTGACACTTACTTAACTTTGTTGTATGTTAACAAGCCCAGAGAAGGGAAGGGGCCTCAGTTTCTCCATTTGTGTACAGAGCAGATGGAATGAGAGCTAAGAGCTATTAAGGTTCTGAGAATCTTTGCTTCCTGAAATACAATATATTGGCTCAACTCAGGGGCAATGCCTGTGAGATTTACAAGTATGAATGGCTGGGCTTAAACCACTAACCTAGAACATTCTGAACTCAAATACATAGGGAGTAGGAACTTTTATGAAGTGTTTCTGTGCCAGGCTCTGTGCTAGATGTTAGATATTTACAAATAAATAAAGAAAACAAGCCACTACCATTAGGATCTCCCAGTTACTGGGAAAGGGGGTGAATTTCAAAAGGCGAATTTTAGAGGTGGGCCACAGGCTGCCACATGAATCTTGCAATGCTGGGTGAGTTCTTCCTACCTCTGCCAAAAATGCTATGGGGCTTGAAGCCAGGGGCCAAAGCCTTTCTCTCTACAACTTGAAGTCGGGGAAGCATTCAAGAGCCCCCAGGAGAAGGAACTGCTGGATTCGCAGTTGAACGTAAATGAGATCCGTCTCATGGGTTGTGATGGGCACAGAGAAGGTACAAGTTACTTGGAGGCTAGGAGCATTAAGATGGTAGGGTGGTAAGTGCCCCAAAAGCAAACCTTTACTGGTGACCTTTACTTTGGAAACAGAACAGGTAAGTAGCTAAGAATTTAAATGCTGGTGTGAGACTTTCAGGTTTTTAACCATTGTAGCCACATGTCCTTCAACTTCTTTGCCTCAATTTTTTATTTTATTTTATTGGGGAATTGGGGGAGGAGAACAGACAAGTTGCTGTTCTTTTGTTCTTCATTCTAGTTGTGGAGGACATGGCTTCACTGGCCCATGTTGGTATTATCGTTGTGTTCTTCCTGGGTGAGGCAGTCGCTCGCTGGCTGTCCTGGCCACTCATGGCAGCTCTTGGAAGCTCACACCAGCTGCCAGCCACTCATGCTGGTTGCCAACCACTCATGGTAGCTTACGGCAGCCCACTGCAGCTCCACTGCAGCCTACGCCGTCGCCTGCGACTCAGGGCAGCCCAGCTCCAGGTCGAGCGGTTGTTCACCATCTTAGCTGTGGAGGGCGCAGGGTCACTGGCCCTCATATGGGATCTGAACCGGGGCCCTGCTGCTCAGAGCTGGCGTCCCAAGCCAACTCTTAACCAACGCGCCACTCGGCCGGCCCAACCTCAGTTTTTTTTTTTTACCTATAAAACATATCACTTATAGGTACAATAGATATCGAAGTATCATAAAATAGATGTCAGAGTGGCTCACTTGACTCACTGGACCGCCTGTGCAAGTGTCCTATAGTTCGTGCCCTGGGAGTGTTCCCCATTTGTTTCTCCACGTCCTGTGTCCAAGGTTGTTTTGCTGTGCCTGGCATGAGGCAGACAGTAGCCATTGGGCTCTTCAAGGCAGAAAAGAAAAAAGCAGCAATTGGTGGCAAAGTCACCCAGCTAGCCATGAAAGTGGTCAGGAGGCAAGTGGTGACAGTTACTTCAGGCCCCTCCAGGCCAGGGAAGCCCAGGCAGGGCCACACCTGGGAAAGAGTGGCTCAAGGAGAAGCCTCGAGTTACTCTTGAGTTGCCTGAACTGCCCTGAACCTGCCCCTGCTAATGCGGGTGTTTTTTGCTGATGAGTTTGAAGCATGAGCATAAAGCACAGCACGTCTTTTTTATTTTATTTATTTATTTTATTTATTATTATTTTTTTTTATTGGGGAATTGAGGGGATGGGAACAGTGCTGGGGAATTGGGGGAAGGGGAACAGACAAGTTGCAGTCCTTTTGTTCTTCAGTCTAGTTGTGGAGGACGTTGCTTCACTGGCCCAAGT
>NW_017731488.1:199132-207367 GCF_001890085.2 Hipposideros armiger
AGATCCTTCGGCATCAGGAGAAATGAAAAGATTGCCGTCCACTGCACAGTCCGTGGGGCCAAGGCAGAAGAAATCTTGGAGAAAGGTCTGAAGGTGAGGCTGATCTTATCATGGGTTGATACTAAAGAGCACCAGCTTAACACATGAAGATAATTATAGTGGCAGTGGTTAAACTAAATGTACTATTTTTGGTGCCCTGATTTTTTTTTTTTTTTAGTTTTAATTGACATATACAACATTGTGTTAGTTTCAGGTGTGCAACAAAATGATACTTGTATACACTGAAATGATCACAAGAAACTTAGTTACCATCTGATACTATAAAGTTACAAAAAATTCCTGATGATGAGAACTTTTCAGATTTGCTCTTAGCAACTTTCAAATATGCAGTACAATATTATCAATTATAGTCATCGTGGCTTATTTATATCTGAGTTTTGTTTCTTAGATTCCACATATAAGTGAAATCATACAGTGTTTGTCTTTTTCTGTGTGACTTACTTTACTTAGCATAATACCCTTAAGGTCTGTGCCATTGTTGTTGCAAATGGCAAGATACTCTTTCATGGCTGAGTAGTATTCCATTGCATATACCACATCTTTATTCATCCACCTGTGAATACTTAATGTTGTTTCCATATCTCGGCTATTGTAAATAATGCAGTGAACATAAGGGTGCATATGTCTTTTCGAATTAGTGTTTTTGCTTTGTTTAGTTAAATACCCTGAAGTGAAATTGGCTAGATCATATGGTAGTTTTTTTGTTTTGTTTTTTAAATGTTTTGAGAAACCTTCTTCCTGTTTTCCATCGTTTCTGTACCAGTTTACATTTCCACCAACGGTGCATAAGGGTTCCCTTTTCTACACACCCTGACAACACATTTCTTGTCATTTTGATAATAGCCATTCTAACAGGTGTGAGGTAATATCTCATTGTGGTTTTGATTTGGAGTGCCCTGATGATTAGTGATGTTGAGCATCTTTTCGTGTACCTGTTGGCCATCTGTATGTCTGAACTTTTTTTTTTTTTAAAGATTTTATTGGGGAATTGGGGGAGGGGAACAGACAAGTTGCTGTCCTTTTGTTCTTCAGTCTAGNACTGGCCCTCATATGTGGGATCCGAACCGGGGCCCTCTGGCGTCCCAAGCCAGTTCTTAACCATCGCGCCACTCGGCCGGCCCTGAACGTGTATTTCTTAAATCCAAGGACATTCTCTTATAGAACCAAGGTCAAGTAATCAGAATAAGGGTATTAAATTAACATGGGTACATTTCTGAAGTCTACAGACTTTATTCAGATTTTGCCATGTTATGACCCCAATAACATGCTTTATAGTAAAAGAAAATCCAGGATCATGTGTTGCCTTCAGTTTTCTCTTTATTCCAAGTTTTGAAGCAGCCCCTCCCTCAGTTCTGCCCCTTCTGAAGGTCTGGCTGAGGCCCCAGCTCTGGGCAAGCCAGTGGGTACGTGAAAGAGGCTCAGAGGAGAGGCCTTTTCTTTCTGCCTGCCTCCATCAGTCCAGCTTCCCAGAAGCGCCCTTTTGTTCCCATGGATGAAACCTAGAGGCCTCTGATTCCTCTATGGCGATGGGAGAAACGAATTATGGCTGCAGAAGGAAGTGGCTTGGCTCCTTTCCTATGGAAAACTTATAGTTCTCATTTTCCCATTGGTTCCTGTGAAAGGAACTGGCTGGCTCAAGGCCAGCTTCTGCATGGGGTGTGGATCCTGGCGCCTCCTCAGGTCCTGCCGCTAAGGCTTTAATGTAAACCAGAGAGCACTCCTATTGTCCCTTGTCTGTCAAACTAATCCGCAAGCCGTCTTTGTGCCTGTAGGATGACCCTCTCTTGATTATATACCATGTCTAACACTTTTTTTCTGGGGGGAAGGGAGGTTGCTTGGCTACAGTAGGTTTATATTCATAACAAGAGTAACCAGTTATGGTGGACTTACTCTGTGCTCTACACAATCATCTCATTTAATTTTCACAAGCTTATGGGAGTGTCCATTTTAAAAATGAGAAAAATTGAGGTTGAAAGAAATCTAATTAGTAACCTGCACAAGGTCACACAGCTATTAGCCAAGGCCCGACCACATCTGCCTGTCTTCACAGCTCAGGACTCCAGCCACCACTCTGTTCTAATTGTATAAATTCTATTTGTTTACACTGTTACAGAATAAATTAATTGCCTCATAATTTGCATAATTGATTTAATGCAGTTCTGGCAGTTTCATTACGCAAGAACCACTAGCTCCTGGGACTTGTGCGGGGTCTGAAGCGCAAGTAAAACCCAGTTCAGGGAGCTTTTAAAACTATTTTTGGGGCTATCCGAGTGGCTCCTTTGTTAAGAGTTGGCTTGGGAGAGCGAGCTCTGAGCAGCAGGGCTGCCGGTTCGGATCCCACATGGGCCAGTGATGCTGTGCCCTCCACAGCTAGACTGAAGAACAAAAGGATAGCAACTTGTCTGTTCCCCTTCCCCGATTCCCCAACACTGTTCCCTCCCCCAAATTCCCCAATAAAATCTTAAAACAAACAAACAAACAAAAAAACTATTTTTGGAAAACTCAGGTCTGGCTAGTCCCCCAGCATCGCCTGCAGTTGCGAGCAGTGTCCACGAGGGGGCAGCCCATGCTGCGTTGCTCCCCACGCGCCTCTCTTCCTTTTCCCTCATCTCTCTGGTTAGCTTGGAAAAAGAGCCCGCCTCCTGGCCCATAAGGCCCTGAGCCGGAAACTTCACTCTCTCTTCCTGTCTCATGATGGCGGTGAGTAGCTGAGTCCCGGATTTGCTTCTTTTCATCCGCTTCCATCCACGCTCGGCCGATCCCGCCGGGGCTGCTTCGTCGCGGCCCGAGGAGGACGGACCCCTCGATGCTGCCCAGGCCGAAACTGGCAGAGCCATGCGGGCCGAGGACGCGGCGCTGGTCCCTGCCGCCTCCCCTGCCGCCCTCCCTGGCGGTGGGCTCGGGGCAGCCTCCCGGACGGCACAGAAACGCGGGCCCGCGGGCTGCCTGGAGGACGAGCGGATCGAACGAAGGGGTCGGGGACACGGGGTCGCAACCTGTTTGCGGTCCTGGGGAGTTGAGAGACTTGCCGGGTGCCGGGGAGCCTCAGCCGGCCCCCGCGGTTAGGGAAGGGACCAGTTTTCTGCCGCAGCCACGGAGCTGCTTCGGAACGGAATGGACGTGGTACAACCACGTGTTTACTGTTTGCTCAGTAATTCAATTCTGTTTTCTCTCCCCCGTCGACATTGGCGCTCCCCATCACCTCTACGTGGTGAGCCCCTTGGGATTCATGCGCAGTGTCTGTAACCGTGACGCTTGATACCGGCCCTGAGTGTCTGTTCACCCATTCCTTGATGCTTCCCAAACAACGGTGACACTTATTAAACTCTTTAGGGCTTTCGGTTTGGGATGAGCAGAAATGAACACGCAGTGTAGAAAAGGAGTGGGCTCGCCGCTGGGGCGGGTTGGGTGTGTTGACTGCTGCGCTTCCCTTTTACAGCAGGATCAAGGTGAGAAGGAGAACCCCATGCGGGAGCTTCGCATCCGCAAGCTCTGCCTCAACATCTGTGTCGGGGAGAGCGGAGACAGGCTGACCCGGGCAGCCAAAGTCCTGGAGCAGCTCACAGGCCAGACCCCTGTGTTCTCCAAAGGTGAGTACATGGCAGGCACGAAGCGGGCTGGCGGCTTGGTGTGCCTGGATGCGTCTTAACTCCTCTGCTGTCAAGCCTGTCGTGTGCCCCTTTTGAAAGCGACAGTTGGCATCCCTTAAGAGCATGACCTTCCTGAGTTTCCCAGGAAGTAGCTCTTCCTTTTAAGATCGGGAATGGTGCTGGAATACCAGGTATTATGTGAGCCGAAATTAAGACTAGCCCAAGTCAACATTTTTCCAAGTAATGGTTGAGGTAGAGTGGAAATGTTGGGAATGCAGTCAATGGTTTTAGGCCTGATTCGCAGTTAGGGTTATATAGGCTACACTGAGAACAGGGCTTTGTCAGTAGACGAATGGGTTCAAGTCCTGGCTCTATGACTTGCTAGTCTGATTTTGGTGTCTCTGGACCTTAGCTTCCTTTTTCACATAAAAGGGATAATAATGCTTGCTTTATAAGATTGTAGAGGATAGAGTTAGTTACTAGATATGAAATGCTACATACCAAACACAATGTAGGCAATACTATTGCTACTTTTCTTATTTTAAAGTTGTGTTGCTTTAGGATAGTGGAATATTGCAAGTCCTTGTTGAGTTCACATCCTGCCTTTTATTACCAGTTGTGATCTTGGGCAAGTTAACCTCTGAGAACCTCATCTGTAAAACGGGGATAACAGTACGATAAGGTTTTAACAAATACTAGCTATTATTATCCTAATGTTTTCTTTAGAATACAGTGATCACCTTCCTTTCTAGGGGCCTGTTCTGGTTGTGAACGTCCCCTTCCTGAGACTGACATTACGGTTTCTAGCTCTTAATTGCTGATGGCTGAGTGACTTGGAAGTTGGAAAATCTGTTTTTACTCAAAAAAACCTGTGGGTTTGGGGTCAGCCCGTTTTGTGTCTCTTCCCCTTCTCCCAGTCTCTGTGTGGCCTCTTCTTTATATCCTTAGTTATAGGGGCTCAGCTAGTCTTCAGATAAATTCAGTGGTAACTTTAACTGTGATCCCGGGAGGCGGCAGACATAGCATTTACCTATGCCATCATCTTGGACCTCCCTCCACAAATTTTAATTTGTAATTTTGCTGCGACACCCTAACTGGTGTCTATTGTGAAACTCATTTGCTAGTGGGGGTGATGGAAGGGACGAGAAAATGATGTGGTCTAAGGAAAATGGTTTCTGAGACAAACCAATTTCTGCCAAAGAGTGGAGGTCAGATTGGGCAGACTTGGATCCACGGTGTGAGGCGGCCTCTCTAATAGGCAGAGGACTGCGGCAAAGAGGAAAGTGTTTCCATCATTTTTATCCACTGTAAAAATGACTCAGCCAAGGAGAAGGAAAAGGTCAGGCAAAAATTGAAAAGAGAATGTAATAGCTCTATAAAGCATTGTAGTCCTGGATTTCTATGATCAGTGGGTATCTAAGGGTCTTCCCCCCCCCCCCCCCCAGTTATACTTTATTTCATTTTGGAGGCAGTGAATATGGAAGTATAATTCTCAAAAAGCCTCCTATCCCTCCACAATATCAAGTGTTCTCTGTAAAAGGATTGTATCAGTGATCACCTTCCTTTCTAGGGGCCTGTTCTGGTTGTGAACGTCCCCTTCCTGAGACTGACATTATAGCTTCTAGCTCTTAATTGCTGACGGCTGAGTGACTTGGAAGTTGGAAAATCTGTTTTCTGTTGTATGAATGAAACCGATTAACAGATATAGATGACACTGGTTAGAACACCACCGCTTAGAGTGTGGGTAGATACTTAATAACTCTTTGGAGTCATGGAGATGATGGATGATGTTCTGGGGAATAGGCCATTGCAGCGGGAGTGGGACAACACCTGACTCCTTGTTAATCCCTGCTTGCAGCTAGGTACACCGTTAGATCCTTCGGCATCAGGAGAAATGAAAAGATTGCCGTCCACTGCACAGTCCGTGGGGCCAAGGCAGAAGAAATCTTGGAGAAAGGTCTGAAGGTGAGGCTGATCTTATCATGGGTTGATACTAAAGAGCACCAGCTTAACACATGAAGATAATTATAGTGGCAGTGGTTAAACTAAATGTACTATTTTTGGTGCCCTGATTTTTTTTTTTTTTTAGTTTTAATTGACATATACAACATTGTGTTAGTTTCAGGTGTGCAACAAAATGATACTTGTATACACTGAAATGATCACAAGAAACTTAGTTACCATCTGATACTATAAAGTTACAAAAAATTCCTGATGATGAGAACTTTTCAGATTTGCTCTTAGCAACTTTCAAATATGCAGTACAATATTATCAATTATAGTCATCGTGGCTTATTTATATCTGAGTTTTGTTTCTTAGATTCCACATATAAGTGAAATCATACAGTGTTTGTCTTTTTCTGTGTGACTTACTTTACTTAGCATAATACCCTTAAGGTCTGTGCCATTGTTGTTGCAAATGGCAAGATACTCTTTCATGGCTGAGTAGTATTCCATTGCATATACCACATCTTTATTCATCCACCTGTGAATACTTAATGTTGTTTCCATATCTCGGCTATTGTAAATAATGCAGTGAACATAAGGGTGCATATGTCTTTTCGAATTAGTGTTTTTGCTTTGTTTAGTTAAATACCCTGAAGTGAAATTGGCTAGATCATATGGTAGTTTTTTTGTTTTGTTTTTTAAATGTTTTGAGAAACCTTCTTCCTGTTTTCCATCGTTTCTGTACCAGTTTACATTTCCACCAACGGTGCATAAGGGTTCCCTTTTCTACACACCCTGACAACACATTTCTTGTCATTTTGATAATAGCCATTCTAACAGGTGTGAGGTAATATCTCATTGTGGTTTTGATTTGGAGTGCCCTGATGATTAGTGATGTTGAGCATCTTTTCGTGTACCTGTTGGCCATCTGTATGTCTGAACTTTTTTTTTTTTTAAAGATTTTATTGGGGAATTGGGGGAGGGGAACAGACAAGTTGCTGTCCTTTTGTTCTTCAGTCTAGCTGTAGAGGGCACAGCATCACTGGCCCTCATGTGGGATCCGAACCGGGGCCCTGCTGCTCAGAGCTGGTGTCCCAAGCCAACTCCTAACCAGTGCGTCACCCGGCCGGCCCTGTCTGAACTTCTGAAGGACTTTCCCTGCCCTTTGAAAGTTGGGAAAGTTCGATGTAATCCATAGTTAGGATGTGATTTGGTGTAGTAGGGAAATCAGACTTTTTGTTCCTGGCCAGATTGCGTTGAGTTGTATTTCTGGGGTGCTGAGTGTTACAAGCTAAGCTAGTTATTTTGGGGTTTGAGTTGACAAGGAGTGTGATTGTTACATTTTTCTCCTCAGGTTCGAGAGTACGAGTTACGAAAAAATAACTTCTCAGATACCGGAAACTTTGGCTTTGGGATCCAGGAACACATTGATCTGGGAATCAAATACGATCCAAGCATTGGTATCTACGGCCTGGACTTCTATGTGGTATGAATAGTTAATCTTTTCCACTCCTGGTCTGTGCAGAGAGTGAAACCTGCTACTCCTTTATTTCATGTGCTATTTTGATGTCTACATATTGAATTTGAGCTTGGAGTATTGTCTGCCTTTGACTCCTCCTCCTTTGGGAAGGAAGATGTGCCTCTCGTGTGGCATGTGTAGGGATACAGGACTAACTAGATAGACAAGGCCACTGCTATTGTGAAGCTCATAGTCTAGGCTCTAGCAACCCCTGATAATGGCTTGAAGGTGGAGGAAGGAAACTATTCCATCTAGCCACTGACCTGAAAATTTGAGGAATAATATTGGAGCCTCGTCGGCATGCAGGTTGGCTGGCCTTTCCCAGCTCCTCCCTTAGACCTGGGAGAGGGGTGGCTTCCACCTAGAGGACATAGAAGCAGGTTTGGCGAGCAGCTGGTTTGCTCAGGATGGGGATTTCAATGTAAAAATGACCATTTGCGTTACTGCAGTGTTTTGGTCCAACCATGAAACTAGCAAAAACCAGAAGTCCTGACTACTGTGGAACCTGAAAGATGGCAGCACTCTCATTAGATTTGAATATCCAAACAGTAATGAAAATTCAGTGCTCACTGGGAGTTTGGGAACAGCAAACCTTTAAGAAGCACTTCTGAGCTGACGTGAAAGGAGAGAAATATGTATAACTATTTCTTCGTGTTTCTCAGAATTTTAAACTTGCTATAGTGTGGTAGTATAGTAAGATTTTTCCTAATATTGTTTTTCAAAATAAAAGTGCTTTGGAGATTGGGGAACAGTGGTGGAAAATCCTTAGCTACCACTGGAAGTGGCAGGGGCGGGGGGTGCTGCAAGGTCCAGCCTCCAAAGCAAACCTGTAATATGGTGGTGTGTTGTCCAGGATGCTGGAAACAGTTCCATCACTGAGATCATGGCTCTTTTGCTCCACGATTCATTGGGTCACCAGGTTACTCTTGAAGATCGATCTCTGCAATGTGTGAGTCTTGTCCATCTGCTCTTGACTCTGAGCTGGCTAGGTGACTGTTGGTTATTCCGGGACAGGTGCTGGGTAGGCCAGGTTTCAGCATCGCAGACAAGAAACGCAGGACAGGCTGCATTGGGGCCAAACACAGAATCAGCAAAGAGGAGGCCATGCGCTGGTTCCAG
>NW_017731488.1:211247-215362 GCF_001890085.2 Hipposideros armiger
TAGAGTTCACAAAGCACAGTCGTCTAAGTGTGCTCTAGGGCTGTCTGCATCAGTCACCTGTTAAAAATGCAGATACTTCAACTCCACTCAGACTTGAACTTTGTAGGGCTCGGAAACTCGCATTCTTACACTGAAGGTTGAGATTCAGTCATTATTCTCTCAACAGTACTAGCTTTCAAAGTTTTAACCATAGCCCACAATCAAATAGAAATGCATTTTACATCACCACTTAATCCATGTGCTCACCCCTGAAAAACATTTCATGAAATAATACCCTTACTCCAGGCGATGCATTCTCATTTTATAGTCTGTTATGTTTTAGTTGCTTTCCTAATGCTGGTGCTAACGCATTAAACCTGTGGTTTGAACAACCCTGCTCTACCGTGTGCTCAGTCATATTTCAATCACAAAGGCAGGCCATCTTAGCTACAAGAACCCTCAGAGGTCATCCGATCCAGCAGCCCCTAAGTCCTAATCCTTGCCCAGCTCTGGTTACGGGAGAATCACCTGAGGCGTTTATTTAAAATGTGGATTCCAGAAAGCTTAGAGCAGAACGCAGGAATCTATTTTTCAGCAGGCTCCCTAGATGATTATGTGCACAGCCAGGTTTGAAAATTGGAGGATGTGACCCTCACACTGGGAAGGCGCTCTAGGATGGCAAAGGATGTGAGTTCGCCTCTCTCAGCTGTTAGCGGGCAGGGTTTCCCAGTTTGTGTATCGCCTTCAGATTACTTAGGAAGTCCTATTTGTGAAATACCTGCTAGTTTCTTTAAAAGCCATAAAAGAATGTGGCACTATTGAATTGATAAGTTCGACATATTTATTATATTTCTAATACACCAAACTAAATCTGCAACCCTTAAAAAACATGTCCTGCTGAAGTCATTGACTCAGTAACGTATTGAGTGCCCACTAGCTGCTCAGCACGTGTACATTGCTTAGAATACATCAGTGAACAAAGACAAAGATTCCTGCCTTCACAGAGCTCACATGCTAGTGGAGGGAGACANCAGTGTCACTGGCCCTCATATGTGGGATCCGAACCGGGGCCCTCTGGCATCCCAAGCGAGTTCTTAACCATCGCGCCACTCGGCCGGCCCCCTAGGAGAGTTTTTTAATAAATTTAGTTTTATGAAGTTTTTGCTGTGTGGTTATTTTTCTCATTCATAGCTACCACCTGTGAAAACGGATCAGTGTTAGGTGACCCTCTGCCCCCATGTCACATTGTGGTTGTCTTCAGAATGAGGTAGTGTCCCTGGTGGGCATCTGTCTATCCCAGTACCTGGCCCAGAAATCCTGGGTGCTACTTTGCTAGTTCAGTGTTCTAGTCCTGCAGCTACCCTCTCGGGCAGCTCTCAAGCTGTGGCAATAATCTGTCCATCCCCATCCTGTATTTGAAAATTTGTGGGGGTGGCCTGGTCATCACTGTAACCAGGACTACTGTTGGCATTAGTGCCTGGAGGTTGGGATGTCAAACATTCTGCCACTCAGGACAATCATGTGTGAAGTGCTATGGGGATAGGTACAAGGTGGTCCCTGGTACTTAATCAGGTACATGGTGGAGCCGGCCAGCTATGCGAACACTAGGAGGTCCCGGTCTGGTTGGTTGAGTAACAGCAGGGAGACCATAACTGGAGAGCAAGGGTGGAGGAGAGTAGATGAGATCAGGCTAGTGAGGGGCCAGGTCACAGACCCCACCAATGGCTGCTCCAGCAGCTGCAGCAAAACAATTCAGGCAGAAATGGGGAAACCACCTAAGTTGCTGTGCCAAAGTGCTTGGCATCGTCATCCACGTAGGGTGGCTAAAAGGAGGTCTAAACCCAGGTGAGAGTAATCTACAGTTCTTAAAAATGTAATCAAAACTTTAAAAAATTGTGTATGTACACGTTACTGTTTTGAGCTATTAGAAAATTAGTCCACAAGGACTGTGAAGCGAAATAACTAATAAAAATCATATGTGATAGTCACAGGACTAAGGACATTGGGTTCACGCTCCCATTGGAAGTGCTAATTAGCAAACATGGCTAATGCTACTTTCTAGGCTTTCTTTTTTTAAACAGTTGAGGAATCTAGCTAAAATTTTAATTTATGCTTTTTCCCCTCTTAAGTATGTTCTCATGTCATTATGGTGGCTTTGTAATATGTTATCTACTTGATGTATAGGACATACTATCTTATCTCTGCAGCCAGCACTAAATGTCAGGAATGTCAGTTCCATAGAATTGCACCAGTAGAGGCTCTCTTTGTCCTGTTGTCTTGGCCCTCTGTCCAGTGAGTATCTGTAAGGTCCTTGCACAGTATCTTCAAGCTGTTAGATGGTATAGTGTAGTTGAAAGAATGCTAAGCTAGAAAAAGGTAACCGATGTTCCAATTTCCACTCTGCTTTCCCTGCTAGCATCGTGGCATAGGGAAGTAACAAGGCAATTTGCAGCCTCTCTGGCCCTCTAGAGCAGACTAGCCTACTGGATTTTGTGTATAACCCTTTATCTTCTGAGTCTTGTGCTGTTTTCTTTTCCTGCAGTTTAACCATCTGCTAGTCCTAACCTGTTAAACTCCATGTGTATGCTGAGGTGCTCCAGCCAACGGGTGGGGAAAGACCACAACGAGTAGGCTGCCACAGGCCTGAGTCCTAAATGGTTAAGGCCCAGGCCTCCTAGGTGAGTGGTGAGGTCAGGGCCCAGAAGTCACCACACAGTGTAAGCTGCCAGCCACTAGAGACCTAGCTGGTGCCTGGGGGTACAGAACCACTTTCAGAGCAGCTTGTTATGGAAACCACAGTGTTGTTGTCAGAGGGGAATCCAAGCCTCAGGCACCCCGGGGGCACCAGGGGGACTGAAGTTGACTCTGTTCAAGGTGCAGGTACAGGAAAGCTTAGGAAACATACAGATGGTTTGTGTTGTCACAAACCTGAACAAAAGTGATTGTACTAACTGAGGACCTTATGTAACTTGATTTTAGGATGTTGTGTAATTCTATTTATCACTGTTGATTTAATTTTCTATGTGACAAGTATGCCAGTAGTTACCTAGAGTCTAAAAATAGCTTGAAAGGTAAAGGCAAATGGTGTCGCAAACTCCCTCCCTTACCTTGCTGAACCTATCGCTTTGATGACTTGACTTTTAACCACATGGTGACTGCTTCTGGAAGTGTTTCCTTATAGTGTATTTTTAGTTTCGGCTCTTAAAGATTGCTTCTGCTCAAACATTACATGGTGTATCATAGTGGATAAGAGCCCAGCATTTGGAATTTAAGCATCTTAAATCCCTTGCAGGTCCCTGGCAGACAGGATAGGCTTGTTTTCTATGAAGAGTTCCACTCGCTGCCATCTGGCTGTCTTCCAACTCTAATTTTAGGAATTAATTGTATAATGGTTGTTACTCTCAGGGTGGTTGTCTGGGCAAACTCAAGGGCATGGGTTATGCTTTCTCAGATGTTGGTTGGAATTCTTTTCTGACATGTACGTATCATCTCATTTCATGACTCGACAAGATAGTACAGTGATGAGGACACAGCGAAAGGCATAGAGGAGGAAATGAGTTGTCCAAAGTCACATGTGGTGGTGGTGGAGCCAGTCCTCAAACCAAGGTAGTCAGCCAGCAGAACCTCTGTCTTTTTGTCCAGTTTTATCGATCTTAAGAAATAAGGCTAAACCACACATCTGCCCTTTGAAATATACTTCCAGCAGATTTTTTCTGAAATTAAGTTGACCAACCTGTAAAATGCTGTTTCTCATGTTAGCTTATATTTTCCAAGTCCCCAAGGAGGGCCGGGAATCACAGAAACGGAGTTGGTCGTAACTTGTCAGCAATTGAGTCTGTGGGGACAAACATCCAAGTAGCCCCTGAGTTGTAATGAGAGGAAGACGGCTCCTCAGAACGGGAGGTGTGTGCGTTTGCTGTTGTAGCTGATGCTCCACAACCGCGGTCCCAAGCCTGTCTCACTACGTTCCCAGTGTCTGACCTTGAAGACGAGCTCGTTGCTCAGCTTGGGCGCAGACAGCAGCACGCCACACGTACTCCCCAGGTGAGACTTCGGCAGGGCAGCCAACCTCAGGTCTTGTGTGAAATAGGGCAGCCTTTTTTCTTTCTGTTTTGCTTTGTTTTTGCAGGATTCTT
>NW_017731488.1:218012-219268 GCF_001890085.2 Hipposideros armiger
GAGTAAAATGAGAACCGAGGGGTGACCATTGAATTTCACAACAGGGAGGTCACTTAGTGGCCTGGACTGCAGGGTGCCCCCAGGGTGAGAGGCCTGGAAGCCTGAGCAGAGGGGGCTTAAGACAGAGTGGGAGGAAAGTGACGGCAGACAGCTATATACACAACTCCCATGAGAAGTTTTGCTGTCAAGGGGAGCAAAGATGGGAGAAATAACTTTTTCTGGTGATTGGGAAAATCCAGTAGGGAGAAAAATGGATGTGGGAGAGGGGAGACTTGCTGTAGCAATATCCTTGAGTAACAGAGGGGCTGGCTGGTAGCACACAAGCGGAGGGATTCTATTGGATAGAAGCATGGCTGGGGGTGGTAGAAAGTCGAGAGGCTGAGTGTGCGCGTGCAGAGTTGATAGGTGTGGGGTGAGGATCTGTGGACGTTCTCTTCTGATTTTCTTAGTGAAGTAGAAGAGTAAGGATGAGGGAAGAGGTGTTGGGCATTAGAGAAGGAGTAAAAGTCATCTGGGAGGGACCTGCACCAACTCTGGGGGAACACTATTGAAGGGCAGGTGAAGAACCAGGTTTGAGAGGTAAAAGGCTGTCTGTGTTCAAGATCACACAGCTGGTTAATGGCAGAGCCAAACCTAACCCAAATCGCCAAGTTTCCTGGTCTGGTACTTACAGATCCACAAGGAACTAATCTTTTCCAAGATAGAATCCTCTTGGCTCTTCCTGGTGTGTCTCAGCCTGCAGGTATATTCCGACAGAGACCTGTCCTGGGGGCAGGTTTCTGTCATCTCGGCTCTTGCTTTCTGAATTCCGTCTGTAACTTTGTCCTACTTACCAGTGATGATCAAACTTGAGTGCATTAGAATCTCCTGTAAGACTTACAAAAACTACATGGCTAGGACCCCACCCTTAGAGTTTCCGATTCAATAGATCTGGGATGATGTCTGAAAATGTGTACTTCTAACATCTTCTCAGGTGATGCCAAAGCTATGGATTCAAGAACCATGGTTTGAGAACCACAGAGGTAGACTGTCCACTGTCTGTTGGGTTTAAGCTTGTGAACTTGAAGGCATTTGTCTTCTTTCATGCTGTAGGCTCTGGAGCCACAGAGATCTGGGATGGAATCCCAGTTTTGGCTCTTAATAACCTTCTGATCTTGGGTGAATTTCTTTCTTTTTTTTTTTTTTTTTTAAAGGGATTCTCTTTTTTTTTTTTAATTGGGGAATTGGGGGATGGAAACAGCTCTGGGGAATTGGGG
>NW_017731488.1:220591-233201 GCF_001890085.2 Hipposideros armiger
AATATGGAAGTATAATTCTCAAAAAGCCTCCTATCCCTCCAGGATATCAAGTGTTCTCTGTAGAAGAATTGTATCAATGTAAGTGTCCTGATTTTGATAATTATACTATAATTTTGCAAAACATTACCATTGTGGGGAACTGGGCAAAGTGTACAAGGGATTTATTTTTCATACTGGCATCAAATCTATAATTATCTCAATAAAATTTTCAATTATAAAAATAGCAGCTCTTACATACCCTTCATCCAGGTTCCCTTGATATTAAGATCTATGTAACCATAGCATTGTGATCAAAACTAAGAAGTTAATACTGATACAATATTACAGACTTTATTTGGGTTTCACCAGTTTTTCTACTAATGGTCCTTTTTTGTTCGAGGATCCATTTCAGATCCCACTTTGCATTGTGTTGTTATCCTTCATCTCATCTAATCTATGGTAGTTTTCAGTCTTTCCTGTCTTTCATGAAATTGATACTTTTCAAGAGTACTGATGAGTTACTTTGTAGAATATCCCTCAATTTGGATTTGTGTGATGTTTATTCGTCATTAGAATGAGGTTGTGTGTTTTGGGGAAGAATCCCACAGAGGTGATGTCCCCCTCTCAGTGCATCATTATCAGGGGGTCTATGGTGCTGGTATTTTACTAAAGGGGTAGTAGGGAAGGAAAGGATCTGACCTCAGTATCTTTGGAAAATAGTGTTTGATTGGAAAGGGTAAGGCTCAAGATAAAAAGAACTGTGTACAAACACTATTCTAGTTGGTGAATTTCACAGTGGGGGGAGGGGAAGAGAGGAGGAGGAACCTGGGTTAGCAATTCTGAAATTACTTTATGTTTATCCTGGGATTAACAATAAGTTAATATATTGTATGTAGATAATGAGATCCAGGCTTCTCAGTGTTGGAAAAGAAGTAACCAAAAGAATTACCAGTAAGCAAAGGGGAAATGCTAGGATGAACTCTGGTGCCGGATTGGAGTTGAAACTTGATACAAAGTACGTGCTCGCGCATACATAAGACAGAACAAATGCATATGTTTCCTAGCTCTTTCTGCTGAGAAGGCCCAGTAACACCACCAGGCGCCCCAGATCACCACTTTAACCAAGAGATCAATCAAGATTAACATCGCCAGTAAACAGACATCCCAACATCATGATGTAGGTTTTTAGAAGATGAGTTGTGGGGAGAGCAGGCTATAGGGCAAAGAATGGATGTGGAGGCCCTTGCACAAGAGTGGGCGACGTAGACTAAGTTGGTAGCAGTGAAAACATGGTGAGGTGAGCAGTGTGGGATTCTGGGTATTTGATTCTGCATTGATTTGAAGAGTGGATTTGCAGGATTTGTTGATGGATTGGATTGGCTAAGGGGCCTGAGAGAGAATGGCATCAAGAGAGATTGCCGCCTGCGGACTTGGCTTGAACATCCGGGCGAATGGCCATGCAATTTCCCAATGGGGAAAGCCTGCAAAGGAGCAGGCTCAAAGAGAGAAAATCAAGTTTGATGTTATGTATGTTTTACCACAGTTTAAAAAAAAATAATGTGTTTGGTTCTCAGTCATGAAGAAAATGAAATGAAAAATGATAAAAATAGATTTATTTAACCAAAAAAAGTAATACAAATAGCCATACGATAGCCATCATGGTAATATGGTAATAGCCAGCATCACTGCAGAAGAGTGCGCCCTACAGTTGGGAGAGAAGATACAGGTGAGCTAGCTCTGGTTAGTGGGGCTTCCTCAAGGGAATGGCATTTGAACTAAGCACAGACGAGTTAGCTTGGGGAAGGTGGGGTGGGTGTATGTGGAGGACAGAACCTCGCAGACGGAACCCCAAGGGAAGGCCATGAGTGGGAAAGGCCTTTGGTGCATCCGAGGAATCACGAATCACTGGGTTTGTGCGTGGGGCACAGATGGGGAGGGGAAGTGAGGCTCGCAGGGCCTTACGGGGGATTTTAGGCTCCTCCCAGGAGCAAATAGAATCCACCGAGTTTGACCGAGGGGTTTTTATTGCTAATTTGCAAACCCATTGACTTAGTTGAGAATGAGTAGAAAAGAAAGGAAATCAAAGTTTATTGATGGGTTGCTCTGTGCCAACTAGCTGCTTTCCCTACCATTCTGCTGTCACTAAGCATAGCATTTGTCACAGATCAGGTGCTCAATAATGGTTGTTCCAGATGGTTGATTTTACAGATGAGGCTCAGAAAGGGGAAGCCATTTGACCCAAGACAGTGCTGCATGTGGGATCCTGGGCTCTGCTTTACAGAGTCCTTCCTTGGACCTGCTCTGGTGGCTGGGCACTAGGGTGAGAAGGCCCCATGGCCCAGGAATTATACAACCCAGAACCCATGCCCCTTTTCAGACCATAGCCTAAGTGCTGAAACCCCACATTTCCTTACTCAAATGGCCCCAGCTTCTTCCAGAGCCTCTTCTCTATGTCCCTCCTGCTGAGAACACTGGTGTGTGCACCCCTAGGCCCAAGGGTGGCAAAGGGGCAGCTGTATGTGGGAGTGCAACTTTGGATTTGCGACAGATGTGGCCCCACAGGTGAGCCTGAGGCCCTAGTGGTGCAAGGCAAACCAGTTTCCTGTTGCTGCTGTAAAAAATTATCACTAGCTGATTCTCTCCCATTTCTGGTAGTGAGAAGTGCGAGACGGGCCTCGGTGGGCCCTAATCCATAATCCAGGTGTCGCAGGCCTGTGCTCTTTTCTGGAGGCTTTCAAGGAAAGTGCATTTCCTTGTCTTTCTTTCTGTAGAGACC
Source organism: Hipposideros armiger (assembly GCF_001890085.2). NCBI lineage: Eukaryota > Metazoa > Chordata > Mammalia > Chiroptera > Hipposideridae > Hipposideros > Hipposideros armiger. Next base: position 223,347 of record NW_017731488.1, read on the forward strand.
ATCCATGTTCCTTGGCTCCTGGCCCCCTTTCGCCATCTTCAAGCCAGTAATCCTGTCACTCCAACCTCTGAGTGTGTTGTCACATCTCTGATTCTGGTTCTTTGACCCCTTTTATAAGGACTCTTGTGATTACATCGAGCCCACCCAGATAATCCAGGATAATCTCTTTATCTCAAGGTCAGGTGATGAGCAATTTTAGTTCGCCCTTGCCATGTAAAAATCACATATTCACAGGCTCCAAGGATTAGGCTGTGGACGTCTTGGGGGAAAAGAGGCATTATTCTGCCTTTCGCAGGTGGGAAGAGAAAGGGGTGGGTCAGAAGCTATAGTTTTCCTTACACTGCCATATTTCCAAGAACTCTGAGAATTCTGAATGTAAATGTGGCCTTCAGGTCATTATGAAGGTGTATTTATTCAAGGTAGGAGAATAGAACAGGAACTATATTTAATGGTTTGTTAGTTTAATTTATAGCTTTTAGAAATTTAGACATAGGGGTCTTCATTTGCACTCCTGCCACCAGCCCTACAAATATTAAGGGTAAGCCTAGCCCAAAGTCACATAACAAGCAAGTGTCCAAATTAGAACATAGATGTCTGTTGTTTCCACCACACAAGGCCCCCACTTCAAAAAGAAAGACAAGAGGCTGCTACCACCACGAGGTTGATACTGTGTTTATCTGCCTCACTGGTGGTTACAGGGCTGGGCGTTTTTGAACCTCTGATGCAGAACCTGGCTTCGTGAAGCTTTTGAAGCTGCAGTTTTCCTCTAACTAGTTTCCAATCAGCTCACACTGTGTATTGCTCTGTGTGAATACCTCCTGTACAGACCCTCCTCTGGGTCATTCAGGTCATTCCTATATGGATTTACCAAACAATTAGTGTCTCTGCCTGGCATCCTGAAATGGTGTAGTCCCTCTCCCTGCCCTCAAGGAGGTCACAGTTGAGCGAAAGTGCCAGGGAATGAAATGGACAGTGATAACAAGAGTGATGGATATGATGATAATCTGGGCATGTCTGTGGTGGGGTTAGGTAGAGACTTCACAGGAAGTGGTTCCCAAGCTGAGTCTAAACTAGGCTGGAATTTTAGGTTTGAAAGAGTGACATATTCACAGGCTCTGAGGCTACAGTGATACAAGTTTGGGGAATCCCAAATCGGTCATGATGACTACAACAAAGAGTGGGAGTTGGGAGGAGGCAGACAGACTTAAAATGCCAAGAGCCAGATTGACCCCAATAAACTGTGGACTTCACGAGGGGCCTAAATGTTATTCTTCGCTTAGCCTCCGTGCAGCAAGGCGTCTGGTACATAGCCTGTGCTCAGTAAATATTTGTTGGAAGATTGAACGATACGGAGTTCCTGAATACCATACAGAAGAACCTGCACTCTGTATCCTGGAGGCCAGTGGTTCCTCAGCCCCGGCTGCACGTTAGAATCATTTAGGGAAGCTTTAAAAACTAAAAATCTGGGCCACACCCCAAATTAGTTTAGTATGAATCTCAGGCTATGGGGACTTGGTGCGTTGGGAATCGTCTTAAAAACTCCCTAGGTGACTCTAATTTGCATCCAGGGCTGCGGGCCAGGAAACCGTGAGAGGGTTTTACCTCAAGTCAGATTTGCATGTTAGTAGCGCTCTGAATTGGCTCTGAATCCACAGCCCTGCCGGAAATAGTGGGGCTGGGTGCAGAGGGGGTGGTGGTTTCAGAGATCCAGGTCAAAGAAGGAGGGCCCCAACTACAGAGATGCCAGAGGCAAGTGGATTTTGAGAGAGTTTAGGGTTTGAGAGAGTTTAGGGAGATGCAGTCAACAGGATCTGGTTACTGGGGCGCACGAGAAGGGATCAAAGATGGCCCCTGACTTCAGGCATGGACAACTCAGGTGAATAGTGGTACTGTTTCCTGGAACTGGCAATACTGGGCAAAGACAGGCTAGGAGGGTTTCCTGGCCATGGAAAGTTAATGGGCCTCTAAACAGCTGTCTGCTCTTACTGGCCTCATTGCTAACCCCAGGTTTCCCTAATCTCCTGCACCCTGCCTCAGACCCTGAGTCTTCCAGCCACTTTTTCTTTACCACCATCACTATCTACTTTAGTGTGGCGGGCAAGTGGGGGGTGGGGGGGAACGCGACACTTCTCCCACAAAACCTGGCTGCCAGGTAACAGTCTCTTTAGCTCCTCTCCTCCATGCTGCCCCAAAGACACACTTTGGGTCTGTTTTCTTTAAAAAAAAAAGGGGGGGGTAACAGGAATAGGGGGCAGCAGGGAGAAAGCTTCCTCCACTGTCGCCAAAGTAACACTCATTTCAGAACATTTGAAAAATATTGGGGGAAAAATCGCATCATGCCCACAGAAATCCAATCACTGCCAACGTTCTGGTGTGTTTCTCGCCCCCCCCCTTTTTTTTAACTAGACATAGATTGTTTTGTTATTTTTATAGTTCTAATCGTACTGGCGAAACAGAACTGATGATAAAAATAACGAGGCAGCTTAAGGGAGAGAGCTTGAATGTGGTACAGAGAGAGCAATAGAAAAATATACCCAGTGGAGGCCAGGGGTGTGGGAAACGGGCACCGTCCAGCAGAGTTGGGTGTGTGCACTGTAGAGCCTTCCTGGAGGGCAATCTGATAACGTCCATCAACATCTTATATGTGCATGACCTTGACCCATAATTCTACTTAGACATACACTACAGAAATAAATAAATGTTCAAGTGCACAAATGTAGGTGAACGAGGATGATTGATGCATCCATTTTTTAATAAAACAAGGGGAAACTGGAGACAACCCAAATGTTTATAAGGAGCTAAGTTAGATAAATTATAGGATGTCCCCAGAAATGGAACACCGTGCTGATAATGGAGAGTGCTGTGCCACGGCGTCTTGTTAAGTGGTGGGGAGCACAATGCAGGATGCTATGTGGTATCTCATTTTGGTATTAAAGGCAAAACACAAAATGTTTATGACTTAACGGGACAGTGGTGACCACAAAGAGTGAATGGGCGAGGTCCAGGAGCCGGGGACTTGATCCGCAGAAGCTCCGGAGGCTTGCCCGCGTTGCACTGAGATTCAAGCTCTGCAGTGAGCCCACCGAGTTCAAACCCCAGCTCTGCCTCTTACTAAGCTGTGTGCCCTTGGACAAGTAATTAACCTCTGTGCTTTCATTTTCTCACAGGTAAAATGGAGACAGTCATTGTTCCTATTTCATAGGGTCGAAGTGAGACATTATTTAGCTCATGTACAACACTTACCAGTGCTTAACATATGACTGTGCTTATTAATCAGTATTGGCGAAATCAGCGATTCCTGAGTTGCACTCCAACTTCCACCACTCATTGGGTACATTTCTTAAACTCCTCTGAGCCTCGGCTTCCTGCAGGGTTGTAAGGATTTGGAGTAATAGTGTGCAAATGTCTTGCTGAAGACCTTGTCCCTGGCCGTAGCTGCTGGCCCCTTTGCAGAGTTGGTAATACCAGTCTCTAGATTGTAACCCTGAGCGCAATCCCTGGGAATCTCCAATTGACGGGCCTCGAGATCATGGAAGCCGGTGCCACAGTCCCGCAGCCCTGGTGCGGAGGCCCAGGCGTGGTGTGGATGCGGTGAAAGGCCAGCTTCAGCTGCCACTCAGCTCCAGCCACTTGTTGCCCAACGGAGACTGGGCCAAGAGCTGCCAGATCTTACTGTTTTCCAAGAGAAGTTGGGAAATCTCTTGATTTTTAACTTTTAGCAATTAATTCAATTTGGTAAACACTGTGAGGGCAAACAAGACATGGTAGCAGGCCATGCTCAGCCTGTGAGCTGCCAGCTCGCTATCTCTGCTCTAGCCTTTCTGTGCTCGGGTTAGCAAAATATTTACCAAGTACCTGTCTGCACTCCTTCGGTGCCTGGTCAGGCTCTCTGTTCCGCAGCCTTGGGTCCGCTGGGCTGGGATTCCTGTTAGTTACTAATTCAGTCTGGCCGGTCTGAAATGATATTTCATTGTGGTTTTCATTTGTATTTCCCTGATCACTCCTGAGAGTGAATATCTTTTTATGTATCTAGAGATGCTTCCTCTTCTTCCTCAGTAACATTTTGTTTCCAGTCTTTAGGTCTTCCTCTAGTTCCTGATTGATGGAGGACTTCCCTAATGAAATTTTTCTTCTGAATAGCTTCACACCGACTAGACTGGACTCCTTGTGTAGGTTTGGGGCCGTGCACATCTTAGGAGGCCCAGCACCCAGCACAGTGCCCGTCACAAAGCAGGGGCTCAGTACGTATTTGAATGAATCAAGCCCTGTTTCAAGAGCATGATGTTTCTTTCTTTATTTTGCAGTTCTTGGTACAAGTGTTATTGATTTAGCTATGAACTTATTTAACAAGCACAACTCCCCTGCTTTGATGAGAAAACAGACTAAGAGATTTATTTGTCTGTGTCTTGCCCCATTAAAACCAGGAAGTAAAAAGAGGAACTGGCTGGCTGGATAGGGAACAGTGATTCTTTTAGGTGATTCGGGGCGTATCTACTGCAAGGGGTATCAGAGCTGGGACGTATCTACCGCAAGGGGTATCAGAGCTCGGGAGAGGGCAAGATTGGATAGCCAAGTGGATAGAGATTATCCTAACATGAGGCTGAGGATGATAAGTCCAAGATGGGAGTTGCCCCCTTGCTAATTTGTGCATGTCATATTAATGCCTGGAATTGAATGTGTCCTTTTCCCCATGACATGGGGGGCCCTCCCTCCTTCACTGGTCAATCACAAAGTGAAGCCTCTTTTGTGGTGAAAAGGGAAGAGCATTGTTTTCACAGCCAGAGACCTGGGTTCTAGTCCCAGTGGTTCCCATTACGTCAGCAAGCCTCAGTTTCTTTTTCTGTAAAATGGGGACAATAATACCTACCTCATAAGGCTGTCCTTTAAATGAGAAAACATTTAACACACCCATTTCTGCTAACAATACTGTCTCCCATATGATTTTTTTTTTTTGTGGTTGCTACCATAACTAGTCTGCCTTCATACCAGGTCAGAGGAGCCTCTTAACCTGGTGGGGAGGGGTCTAACGCCATATTTATCTCTCAATCAATCTGCCTGTCTTAGGCAGCTCTGCCCCCAGGAGTGGTCTTCCTGTGGGTTTGCTGATCAAGCCTGGTCTTTATCTGTGGTGATAGTGTCTCTAATTCTTGGTGACACAGCAGATTCTTTAGAAAGTAAGTTCCTTGAGGGCTGAGGGAGGTCACGCTGGTTTGAACACAGTGGTTCTACGTGGCTGGTTTTGCATCTGTGTTCAGATAAAGTACCTGCTTTTTGTCTTCAAGGTAGAAGAATACGCCAACCTCACAGCCCACTGGAAGTACTTGTGGATGTGTTTATCAGTTTCGGGGATGGGGGGGGGGCCTTGATGACGACTTGGGGAAGGGGGTACCCTGTGAGCACTGCCTTTTCCCTTGGCTCCCCTTTATATACCCTCTACTCAAGCCGCACTTCCGTTTCCACCAGCACTGCAGATGATCCCTCTCAGAAGCCTCCTCTGGCCCTGCAGGTAGAGTTAGGCCTTCCTTCTTTGTAGATCTTGGTTCTCTTACTCGTTTGGTTACCTACGGCTTAATTGAGGGTTCTCCCATGCACCAGGCGGAGGCTACTGGGGTTCATTGAAAACAGAATCCTTGCCCTACAGGAGTTCGTAGGCTAGTAGGGCAAGTAGGAGAGAGACAGACTCAAGCTCGCAGACAGACATGCTGACTATGACAGGGAAGCCTTGAGGAAGAGCACCTCACCTGCTTTGGGGGACAGATGGCAAGGAAGGCTCCTGAAGGTGGTGATCCCTGATTCTAAGAGTGTGTGGGTATCCAGATGGAGGGACTGGCTTGGGTAAAGGCACTGATGAGAGAAATAATGTGGCGTGTGTAGCAAGCAGTTGGTTTTGCTAGAACATAGGCAGGGGTCAGGAAACAGGACTTTCTAGTAGGTTGAACCATATAAAATTGTCATCTTTATAGATTGAAACAAAAACAGTCAGATACCATTCATTTCTTACAGTTCAAGCTAATATGCCACCCTAAGGGTCTTGGATCTTATCTCAGTGTTTCCCAAACTTCTGTCATTCTTGAACATTCATGATTTTTTTACCTTACATGAATTTCAGCCTACTAAGTATTCACTTAATTTTTATTTAAAGAGGTTCACTTTTTTTACTTAAGTAAATTCACTCTAAAAGAAAATTTTATGTCAAAATTTAAAAACAGTATGTTATCACTCTAAGTAAAAAGGAGATAATTGTAAAAAAAGAAACTCCATGAAAACAAAACTTGCTAGATCCTGTTGCCTGCCATGCTCTGCCTAAAAATTTCCCCTTCCACAAATAAAAGGGGTTTGAGCAACTGTTGGAGAAGTGTGTTGTCGGAAAGTTTGAGACAGTGGACACTGAACCCAGAAGGTTCATGGCAGTAGGAATTTAGGGGAGAAGATGGAACAAGTAATGTTTGGGAACGCCAAGCACTAGGATTAACTAGACATGGTAGGAAGAGAAAAGAAGAATCAAGAATGGCTGTCAGGTTTCTTGCCTCGAAGGCTGAGGGTAGATGATGGCGCCAACTGTTATGGGAAACAATGACTTAGGACAGTGGATGATGAGATGAATTTTGCATGTCTTGCATTTGAGATGCCCTTGGGTCCCTTCAGGCTGAGATGTCCAACAAGCAGTCAGTGCGAGGGTTCAGAGCAGAGCCACTGGGTACAGACGGTCCTTGAGGCTGACAGTGTGAGCCCTCTAAAACAGAGGAGCTTTGGAGGCAGCCGTTTTGGTGGGTGTGCTTTCTGCAAATCTTCCTGGCCTAAGAATAGATCTTTGCCCTTTTTTATGGAGGAGTCGATGGAAGTCCCAGTGGGCAGCAGTGTTCTGTTTTCAGTCATTTCTGTCCCAACCGCTCCTAGCTCACCAGAAGAGAAGAAGTTCAAGGAGAAGATGGCAAGTTGCATCTGGAACCTGCTGAGTCATGGGGCCATTCCAGGGGAAATGTGCATCCAGATAGATTCCAGATAGGCACACTAAAGTTTAGGAGTAGACCTCCAGATTTGGGAATCACCACCCTGTAGATGATGGTAAAAACCACGAGTGTGGGTGACAACACCCAAAAAGAGTGTGGTATCAAAAGTAGTGGGCCCAGGACTAAACCCAGAGGAACTATATAGCATTTAAGGGGAGAGAAGTGGTGGAAAAGAAGACAGAAAAGGAACAGTCAAACTTTTGAAGGTAATCAGGAGAGTGAAGTGTCATAGAGACAACAAAATGGAGTTTCACGGAGAGAAGAAATCACCAGTGTCAGATACAGCAGAGAGGTCCGCCATGATGAAAACACCTTCACATATCGCAATTGGGATTTACTGGTGACCTTAGAAAAGTTGTTTTCAGTAGAGTGGTGAGAATAGAAACCAAAATTCATATTGGACTGAAGAGATGAACAAGCATAGGCAGGAAATATAGACTGTTCTTTGGGAGTGGTATAACATACCTTTGTTATTTATTTATTCATTCAGTAAATATTTATTGACTGCCTTCTATGTGCCACGCATGGGTCAAGGTGGTGATGAATAAAGCAGTGAACAAACACAAAGTTCCTGTTCTCTGGAGCTTACATTCTGGTGGTAGGGAGAGACATATAAACCATATCAGGTGGTGATAAGTGCTTTGAAGACAAAGTGACAGAGGTGTGTATGTGTGTGCTATTTTATATAAAGTGATTAGGTTAGGTCACTAATCAGATCACTGTTATAAGGGATTGTTAAATTTGTTTTAAAGCACAGTATCAGATTAATAGTAGTCTTTAATTATTGATCCATTGTCTACAGTGTTAAAACAATTAATTAATGGGTTTTATCACTGCCCTAGCATCCATAAACCTTTACCATAGAATACAAAGTCCTTACCATGGCCTCTAAGACCCTTCATAATCTGCCCACCGCCTTCCTCACCAAATTCATCTGGTATCCTTCCCCTTTCTGATTCCACTCCAGCCACATGCACCAAAACTGGATTGAATGAAGCAATGAATGAATGAAGTGTGTTGGTTGGATGGTGTCTTCCCAGGTGGCTTCTTTGGCAACTGTCTTCAAAGCAGTTGAAGGTCAAAGAGCTTGAATTTTGGTACCACACAAACCCAGCTTTGACTCCTGGGTTGGTCACAGATGCTCCTTGGGTAGGTCACTAATCCTGTTTTCTCATTTGTGAAATGGGGATTATATGGTATCTGTAGTGCAGGGTAGTTTTAAGGATAAAGTTGGTAGTTAATGCAAATTGCTTCGCAGAGTGCCTGGCACTTTTAAAGAGCTCAGGAGTTGATATTATTACCATCATCATTATTATTGTTGTCCTTGCTTTGACCCATCAATCCCCCTCTGAACAGATGTGGCACCAGGCCTGGCCAGAGTGATGCGGTGAGTCTCGGGGATGGAGGAAGAGGGAGTGGCACCCAGGTATTCAGACAAGGAGTGGAGGCCAGTGTGAGCTGTGGAGCTGAGCAGACCTTGGTTCAACATTTTGGGTTTGTCATTTACCACATTTGAGCTAGTTGCTCAACCTCTCTGAGCCTTGGGATCTCCATCCTTAAAATGCCTCACAAGATTGTTGGAAAGTGGAGAGACGAAGCGTCTAAAGGTAGCATAGAGCTTCTCACCCCTGCATGGTGCTTTCTTAATCTTCTGTACTTAACCCAGTGGTTTTTAATCTCCCCACCCCCACCCCAACGAGAGGAAGGAGATGTGGACCCTTTGAGAATTTGTCCTCTGTGGACACCCAAACTCAGAGGGTTCATAGACCTTTGCTGACATTGGGGATGAAAATGAATCCAGCCTGAATCTCATCAGTCCATCTTTCCTCCCTCTCCCTCCCTCTCCCCTCCTCCTCCCCCATTTCCTGTCCTGTCTGGCCCCATCAGTTCCAGGCTAGCTGCCTTTAGCTCACACTTTTCTAACAACTTCTTGGTTTCAAGGGCATTCTCAGCAAAGACCACAATCACACTTTCAGTTTCTGGGGCTGAGGACATGGTGTCACTTAAATGTCCTAAGCATCAATTTCCTTCTCTGTAAACTTGATAGAGGATTAATTAAGATAACATTACTGGTTGATAGCACTTTGCTGTCAATATACATAGTCTCAACATAGTCTCATTTAATCTTCACAATAATGCTGTGATGTAGATCAGATCTTTTATTCAATTCAGTCAGTATTTACTGAGCGCCTACTATGTTCTAGGCAGTTTTAGCCACAGCGATGCCTCATGGAGCTTATATAATGAGAAGAGAGGATTAAAAACATGAACACTAAGGTCATTTCAAATTGTGATAAATGCTATAACAAAATTACAACAAGATAAAAGAGCTAAGGGAAGGCATTTAGGTTATCACCTGGATACAATTTATATAAATTCACAGTGTCAAAGTATGTACTTGTTACTCTTTGATTTTTTTTAACAAGTTAAAATCATGGGATGAGACATGTTCATTTATTAGCTATATTTCTCTTACCCAGAATGCTCTCAGTTCGCCCAAGACTATTAACTTTTTTTTTTTTTTTGAGATTTTATTGGGGAATTGGGGAGGGGGACCAGCCAACTTGTTGTTCTTCAATCTTTGTTGTGGAGGTTGCCAATCGCCATCTGGCTTCTTGTTGGCAGCTCGTGGCCTCTAAGCTCAAGGTGCTGTGTTCAATCTTAGTTGCAGGTGGGCATAGCCACCATCCCATGTGGGAGTCGAACCAGCATCCTTGTTAAGAGCGCACGCTCTATCCACTGAACCATCCAGGCGGCAGCTCAGCTCAAGATGTCCAGTCTTAGTTGTGGGTGGGCATAGCTCACCATCAAACAGGCAATCTTGTTGTTACACCAGCTGAGCCAT
>NW_017731488.1:238031-240654 GCF_001890085.2 Hipposideros armiger
GGGGGGGGGTGAGTCTGCCTGTGCGTGATGGAGTCGAGGCTCGGTGTGTGGTCCTGCGTCTCGAAGAGACGTTTTTATTGCTTTCCGGCTTGATGTTAGAACATGGACCTTTTCGCTTTCTCAGTAATTCCCTTTCAAAACAAGACAAAATAAACCTCACGTCACCTAGCTGTACATACGCCCAAAAACTGAGGTTGTAGTTAGGGGGAAAAAGAGGTTAGAAGTTGCAGGTCGATTCCTTCTGGCCTTTAAAGGTAAGAGATACTGTTTCTCATTTTACAGGGAGTGATTTGCAACTGTTTTTAATTGTACTCTTTTTTTGTTAAACTGTTTTCTTTCTTAAACTGTTTTCTTAAGTTAAATGCGTTCTTCTCCTCCGACTTTTTGTTATCCTGCTTATGGGTGTTTGGGAGAGGGGTTGGATGTTAGATTTTTTTTTTTCTAATTGAAATACACAGATGAAAACACCTAAGGTATTTGACACTCTCTGTCAGCGTTCTAGCTGGAGTGTACAGTTCTAAACAGTTGGATCTCTGAGCCCTAGAGTGCCTTTTGAGAAAAGAGAATATAATCGAGGAGGCAGTTAAGATTAAGTGGTGGTGAGATTGGGGTTCTAATCCATTTACCAGCCGTGGACGCTGGGGACATGAGCCCGTTTCCTCACCTGCTTCTTCCTAAGACTAAACTAAAAGGCAGAAGCGCCAGGCTCATGGTAAGTGCTCCGCAGATACTAATCACCAATCCTCACAATTTTCTTGAAGGGCCCCTTTCTCTTCTCCTCGTTTCCAGCTTGTCATAGGCGAGGTTTTTTTCCTCCATTTCTAAAGGCTGCACACAGCAGCTCACCATCAGGCCACTTTTTAACTCTTCATTCATACCTAGCTCAAAGATCCACTTCTTTAGGAAGCCATTTTAGTTTTCAATCTGAAAACTTAAATGCTTTCAATTGTTTTGTGTTACATTTTCTATTGCGGCTCCATTACCTAGTGGCCAGGCATATTTACAAGTTTCTTCTTACAATAACCCTTTGTGGACAGCTAATAAATGGTCATTATTTCTGAATACTAGTTTGTTTTCCTAAACACTGTAGGTTTGTAACCAATCTTTAAAACCTTAAAACAATATTATGTAAATCCATCTTCCACCCCCAATTTGGTCTTTCTATCAGGTTAAAAAAAAAAGAAAAAGTACCATATAGTATCTATAGTCATTCTTCCATTAGAATTTAAAAATGTAAAGTAGCTTTTCTAGTAGTTGATGTGCATGACATTTCACATTAGGAAAAGGTTTGTTTGCCTTCTCATCCTGCTTGAACTAGTAGTGATTTTTGTGAGTATTTGGGCTTTCTCTTCCCAGGTAGAAAAAACTTCCACTTTGCATTATGAAGTGACCATTAAAGATGATGAGAAAATGTTGGGAGATCATTACTGCAAAGGGCACAGTGGTTGGCATTCAGAAATGCACTAACTGCAGGGGGAACATTGCAAGCTGGCACACTGGCCTTCTCCTCAACCTCCTGTTAACCCAACAAGCTCCTACAGGTTGTTCTTGAAATTGCAAGATGATTATATAGGAGAATTGAATTTGCAACGGAATCCTGATTTCAAACCATTATTAACCAAAGGGTGGATTCCACACCTATGATCATGGATTTTCTGGTATTAAACATTGGTGTTTAACCGAAACTGCTTTCGCTTTAAGTCCATCTGAAATCCAGGCTTACTTAGGGGAAAGGTATCAGGCAGAGACCAGGGTCACTTGGTTCCTACTATTTAATTGGAAACAATGTTCACGGCTGGTAAAGTTACCTGTCCTGTGTTACTCTTTGAATGTGAAAACTACCCAGAACACAGTTTGATGGCAAGTGGAGAATGGGATCAACATTATGAACATCTTTCGCTCTTTGGGTTGAAGGAGTGTGCAGAAGACAACTGAAATTCCTCAGCGTGTGTTGTGCAAATGTTTGACATTTCTCAATGAACTGTTATCAGTTCTTGCAAACTCTACAATTGTTCTGTTGGTTTGATAACAGCAAGTTTCCATCTACCTGAGGATGTCCAAAAGTGCTTTTACCTTGTTTTTGCTTTGTTCTTTCTTGGGGCTCTGAAGCCCTTTTTATCTTATGTTGAGCTAAGTCATTTTGAAAATCTCCAGGGTTTTCATTTTGTGTGCTTTTAAGTTACCCTTACTAACCCAAAGCAAAGCAGAAAGGCAGCATGTCCTCCTCTGGTTAGTGCTAGGCTTCGAGGTTTTCAAAGTGACTTCAGGCTCCATCCTTAATGTTGGCTTTGTAGAGGTCCTGAGGATCCTTTGTACCCGTGGTGACCTCTTCTACGCTGTGGACCCTAACAGCGTGATACTGAGGAGGTGCTCTTTTGCTTTGGGATATGCTAAGAGGCATATGAGCTACAGCTTTATTTTCTCTTCCTAATTTCTTTTTTTTTTTTTTTAAAGATTTTTATTGGGCATTGGGGGGATGGGAACAGTGCTGAGGAATTGGGGGAAGGGGAACAGACAAGTTGCTGTCGTCTTGTTCCTCAGTCTAGTTGTGGAGGATGTTGCTTCACTGGCCCAAGTTGGCACCATCATTGCGCTCTTCCCGGGTGAGGCACATCAGTCGCCG
>NW_017731488.1:247539-255004 GCF_001890085.2 Hipposideros armiger
CGAGGGGTAAAAAGTATAACTATTGCACTGTGTTGTACAGCTGAAACTAATTCTAAAAAATGTATTTCATAATAAAAAATAATTTAATAAAAAAAAACGTAGTTTTAATAGCAAAAGAAGTAGAAGCCACATAAGTGCTTCTCAGCAAGAGACTAACGGAGAAGTCGTGGTCCATCCACACAGTGGCATCCTACACAACTGTAAAAAGTGTGGAAAGTATATACTGACATGGAACGATTTCTAAAACGTGGGGAATGAAAAAAACAATGATAGTAGTGAGTACATGATTAATTGGTTGAAAGGAAATAAGATACATATTTGCTTATTTTTGCAAAGATTCTCTGGAAGGACGCACAAGCAATTGATCACGTTGGTTGCCTTTGAGAAAGAGAACTGGGAGGCTGAGGAATGGGGTGGAAAGAGAGTTTTCAGTACCGTGTTTCCCTGAAAATAAGACCAGATCTTATATTCATTTTTGCTTCAACAATCTACATTTATTCATGTACAAAAATCTGCATTTATTCAAACAATCATGTCTGGCTGACGATCTTAACTGGAGCTTATGTTTGGGGTAGAGCTTATATTACGAGCATCTTGAAAAATCATGCTAGGGCTTATTTTCCAGTTAGATCTTATTTTGGGGGAAACATGGTATATAGTGCCTTTTGTAACTTCCATTCTTGTTTTTCTTGTGTTCTAGCACACTCTTCACCCCAGGAAGAAGAGGAAGCTGGATTCACTGGACGGAGAATGAATTCTAAGATGCAGGTGTATTCTGGTTCCAAGTGTGCCTATCTCCCCAAAATGATGACCTTGCATCAGCAGTGCATCCGGGTACTTAAAAACAACATCGACTGTAAGTCCCATGCCCTTCCCTTGCTCTCAAGCATGTTGCGGCTCTGGGACCTTATCCCAGGGTGACTTGGCTGCTACTCAGCGCTTTCACCTTTGATTCTCTGCAGCAATCTTTGAAGTGGGAGGCGTTCCATATTCCGTTCTTGAACCTGTCTTAGAGAGGTGTACGCCTGATCAGCTGTATCGTATAGAGGAATACAATCANCCAAACCATCTCTTAACCATCGTGCCACTCGGCCGGCCCTTCTCTTCCTAATTTCTAAGGACAGTGTTATGTTGGCTGTTTCTCCTGGCCTTGTAGTTAGTATATGCTGTAGCAGTCACAATTGATGTACTAGCTCATTAGGAAAGTTACCTCACCTCACTGACCTCAATAACTGTAAACTGGGGAGCATAACACCCAGTATATAGAGGTGGTCAGTGAGGATGAAATGAGGTAACATGGGAGAACTTAGCAGAGGAGCCGACATAGTAGATGGTATATAAATGCCTTCCAGGGAATGGCAAGTAGGGGTGACAACCTGTTTTTAGCCTTTCAATGCTTCTGAATTTTCCTTTAGGAAAAGGAATTGGCATTATCTTTGCACCCATAGCCTGGGTGACAAGAAATACACATCAACTTTCTCCTGCGTTGGACGATGGTAGTGATCAAATGTGAAGCGGAGGATAATTTTCACTCAGCTATGAAGGCAAAAGTCCCTGGATATACCACTTGGCTTCGCGTGTGTTCCTAGTCAGGCAGTCGTATCACTTGTGGTCCAGCTGCTCTGCCTAGTGACCATACTCAGTAAATATTGAAGTAGAATGACCAGAAAAACATACTTACTACTCCACCTAATAGCAGTGTGACACACTAATTATACCCTGGGCCACACTTGGAAAAAGAACAGACCTTGTTATCTAACATTTTAATGTAAAGGGAGTCATGGTTGTCTGTTTTGAACTACTTTGCAGCACCCCTTACATGGTAGTATGTTTGCATGCACGAAAACATTTCCTAGGGAAAGGCATGGCCAGTCGTGACTTTGGGTAGAAATGGGGCAAGCAGGAATTGGTGAGGGGTGATCTGGTTGAGAGTCAGGAGTGGTCATTTAAAGATCTGTCCATCGATGAATGAAATGTGGAACGCTACACATTTATTGAACTTTTATAGCATTTCAGACCACTGCACATGGTCTGTCTCAGCTAATCGTCATAGCTTGTGAAGTAGAAACAGGATCCAATCCTGTTTGCAGATGAAGTAAATGCGGTTCAGAGAGGTTACTGACTTGCCCAAGATCACCTGGCAAGGAGGTGACAGAGCCAAACTGAAGACTCTGACTCCGGAACTGGCTTAACAGCAGCGCTCTCTTGATTTTGACCCAGTTTTAGGGACTACAGAAAGGAAATGTGGCCAAACCCAGATTGCTTTTCTAATCTACCCAGACATTTTGTGTTCACCATTAACGGCAAAGCTCTGACTCTGGCAACTTGAAATTGGCCTTGGCTTCCCATTGTATCCAAAAAAAATTCTGTTAAACTGTGATGTCTTCCTGGAAACGTGATGCCCTTTTCCTGTTGAGACCTCCTTTCCTTTTTACTTTCCTCTGTGCCAGATCCATGATTAACTTTCCTAAAATAGGTATCTTTCTCAGAAATTCTCTCTCAAAATGATAGTTGATGACTTTTCTTAAGCGTTGGTAGGTTTGATTCTCTTCTCTGAATCTCATTTCCCTGTGGTGTAGCACAGCAGGTGAAACAGGGAACCTAAGCCACAGACTTGAGTAAATCCTGCCCTACGTGCATCCTGCGGAAAGTAACTTACCTTTTCTGAGCCTGTTTTCATACTTGTAAAATAGGAATAACTGTACTTATTACTGTATAACACCTAGCTTTGAGTATTTAACCACCAGATATTATTCTCATTTGTTCCAGTGAATTATTATGATTTATAGGAATTAATGTTTATTTTATTCTCTCTGCAGCTATTGAAATATTTGAAGAAACTCTCCACCTTGCCTATTACAGTAGAAATTCTTGCGGTAAGAACTGTGTAACTTTAGGTATTATATAAAACTATATCCCTTCCCCTTCCTACTGGGAGAGATGGTACAGTAAGATAAAGAGCATGGGCTTTGGATGTGAAAGAAACCAGACACAAGACCATATATTGAATGATTCCATTTATATAAAATGTCCAGAATAGGCAGATCCCCAGATATAGAGTAGATTAGTGGTTGTCGGGGGTTCGGATATGGGTACAGGTTGGGGACAGTTGGGAGAAACAGGTTTTTTCCTAGGGTAATGGAAATGTTCTGGAATCAGATAGTGGTGATGGTTGCACAGTACTGTGAGTGTTCTGGAAACCACGGAACTTTTAAATGGTTAAAATGGTGAATCTTATGTTACATGAATTATATCTCAGAATTTATTATTTTTTTTTAGAGATTTTGGGGAATTGGGGGAGGGGAACAGCATTGGGGAATCGAGGAAGGGGAACAGACAAGTTGCTGTCCTTTTGTTCTTCAGTCTAGTTGTGGAGGATGTCACTTCACTGGCCCATGTTGGTATTATCATTGCGCTCTTCCCGGGTGAGGCAGATCCGTCGCTGGCCACTGGATGGCCGCTCACAGCAGCTCTTGGCAGCTCATGCTGGCTGCTGGCCACTCACGGTAGCTTTACAGCAACCCACTGTAGCCTACACCGTCGCCTCACGGCAGCCCAGCTCTAGATCGAGCTGTTGTTCACTATCTTAGCTGTAGAGGGCGCAGCATCACTAGCCCTCATGTGGGATCCAAACCGGGGCTCTGCTGCTCAGAGCTAACGTCCCAAGCCAGCTCTTAATGCGCCACTTGGTCGGCCCTGGAATTTTTTTCTAGAAATTAAAAGAACATTGGCTTTGGCATCAACTAGTCCTGGGTTCAAATCCAAGTTCTGGTGACCTTAGGCTGTTCCTTCTTTGTCAAACAGGGCAGATTCCTGCCTCACAGTGTTGTAAAGATTGATTTCGATGCTGTGTGCAAAGCTCTTACTTAGCTCAGTGGCTGATACCTGCCATCATCACTCTGGTTATTGTTAAAGCTCTAGAAGTGTTTTAATTCTTTTTCATCTTCTGAATCTGGTATGCTTTGCTACTGTGTGTCATTAGAGATTTAGGGCATAGAAACAAAGTAATTTTGTACTGAGACTTTAGGGTATATTTTAGGAAGGCAGTAGTATTGGTTTGTTGGTTGGAAAGCAGACCTGATTTCTTTGAAAATTGTGAGCCTGTTTCCACAACACTCAAACAATTCCTTTGTCAAATTTATAGGAGACTGGGGTTGGCAAAACAGTAAATAGCTTACGAAAACACGAGCATGTTGGAAGCTTTGCCAGGGACCTCGTGGCCCAGTGGAAGAAGTTGGTTCCTGTGGAACGGTAAGAACAATACTCTGTAGGTTTAGTTCAATTTCATGGTTAAATCTGGCATTTGGAGTATTTCAGACAGAAAAGTTTTTCTTTATTATCCCTTCTCTGCCTTCTTGTTGGAAATATTTATGTTGTCTGATTATAAAAACAATCCATGATCATTATAGAATATTAACATTTTGGTGCATTTCTTGCTAACCTTTAATTTCTTTTTTTTTTTTTAACATTTTATTGGGGAATTGGGGGAGGGGAACAGCGTTGGGGACTCGGGAAAGGGGAACAGACAAGTTGCTATCCTTTTGTTCTTCAGTCTAGTTGTGGAGGACGTCACTTCACTGGTCCATGTTGGTATTATCATTGTGCTCTTCCCGGGTGAGGCAGTCGCTCTCCTGCCATTGGACAGCCGCTCACGGTGGCGCACGGCAGCTCACGCCAGCTGCCGGTCAGCCCCACTGCAGCCTACGCCGTCGCTGGCAACTCACGGCAGCCCAGCTCCAGGTTGAGCTGTTGTTCACCATCTTAGCTGTAGAGGGCGCAGCGTCACTGGCCCTTCATGTGAATCTGAACCGGGGCCCTGATGCTCAGAGCGGGAGTCCCAAGCCAACTCTTAACCAACGTGCCACTCAGCCAGCCCTTGCTAACGTTTTCTTAAAAGGCTTTTTATATCATTGTGAACAAACTACACATAACAGCCCCTTTTTTATTAACTTAAATATCTCCCCATGTTGAGAGAATTTTTAAGCATTTTCATATCCACAAGATAATTTGATCATCTTTGTATCCTGTAGTAAAACTCGTCATTTTCCATTTATTGACTATTTGAGTTTTCCCAGTTTTAGAACTTCATTGAGTGTCTGAGCAGGACACGTTTACCTTTTTCCTAAGACCTTCTTTCTGACTCTCGAGTCTCTCCAGCCCTTTTGTGAGCTCAGGCTCTGTGACTTTGTCCTCTGATCAAGGATCACACTGAGATTTATGACTGCTTTATCTGCTTTTTCTTTTATTTAGAAACACTGAGCCTGATGAACAGGACTTTGAGAAGAGCAATTCCCGAAAGCGCCCCAGGGATGCTACTCAGAAGGAGGAGGATATGGACTGCCAAGAAAACTGGAAAGCTTCCGGCAGCCAGCCGTACAGCCCTGACCACAGACAGAAGAAACACAGAAAACTCGCAGAGCTTGAGCGACCTCACAAAGTGTCTCACAGTCAGGAGAGGAGAGACGAGAGAAAGAGGGGCCACAGGGTTTCACCAATCTACTCTTCAGACCACGAGTCTTCTGATTACGGCCATGTTCAGTCCCCTCCATCGTGTGCCAGTCCTCATCAGATGTCCGTGGGCCACTGCAGATCCCCGGAGGAGGACCACGAGCCCTTTGTCCCACACCAGAAGCCTGGAAAAGGCCACAGTAATGCCTTTCAGGACAGACTGGGGGTCGGTCAGGAACGACACTCCAGCGAGCCCCAGGGGAAAGGGGCTGGGAGTCAGAACAAGGAGCACAGATCTTCCCATAAAGAAAAACGTCCAGTGGACGCCAGGGGAGATGAGAAGTTGTCTTTAAGCAGAGAGAAATCCCACAAGGCCATCTCCAAAGAGGAAAACCGGAGGCCCCTCTCAGGGGATGGCACAAAGGAGAAACCACCCTCTAGTGGTGTCAAGAAAGAGAAGGAAAGAGAGGGCAGCGCTAAGAAGTTTTCATCCCCCTTGGAAACGGCTCCGGACAACCACCTTAAAAAGCAAAAGCACAAAGACTCAGAGAAAACCAAATCAGACAAAAACAAGCAAAGTCTAGACAGCTTAGACATAGGAAAGGGAGCAGGAGACCTGCTGTCCAAGGCGAAAGAGAAGGTTTCCAACAACCTAAAGACTCAAGAAGGGAAAGGAAAAACTCCCCATTCAGATAGGAAGTCAGTGGGCTCCTTCCCCAAAGTCGAGGAGGCTGACATGGACGATGAATTCGAGCAGCCCACCATGTCTTTTGAGTCATACCTCAGCTATGACCAGCCCCGCAAGAAAAAGAAAAAGATTGTGAAAACCTCAGCCGCCACCACTGGCGTAAAAGGACTTAAAAAAAACGATTCGAAAGGCACTAATAAAAACTTGGACTCGGTTCAGAAATCACCTAAGGTGAACGAAAACAAGTCAGAGAAGCTTCAGCCGGCCGGAGCCGATTCAGTCAGGCCGAGAAAGGTAACCCCTTCAGCCCCTCGGAGGCCCTCGCCTTGAGCGCATCGGGCCCTGCGGAGCTCCCAGCACCCGCCCTGCTGCTGTGTTGCTTGGCTGGCTTTTATGTGGCCTGTTGAATTTCAGTTTGAAGTAATTTCCTCTGGGCTCCTCTAGCATCCAGGGCCGGGAGTACCCAAGAAAAGTATTTGCTGAGGTGTCCCATTGTGCTGGGTCAATCTATCCGTATTTCCTGACTTGGGTTGTAGGTTAGTTGTGTCAGACATGGCTGCCACCCCTCCTCCAGCCTGGATTTGCCTGTGATGCTACCTGCCTAGTCTAGTCAACACTGCTGGGAACGGACTGGAGGAAGGGAGGCTGTGCTTGTAGAAAAGGGCTCTCCAGTCACTGGTTCCAACCCTGCAGGTCTTCGCTGATGCGTTGCCAGTGCTGCCAGACCTCCCATTACCTATGATACAGGGCAATTACCGGCCACTTCCTTCCCTCGACTTGATGCCCTTCCAGCCAAAGCGAAAAGGTAATTTTCTGTATCTGTTTTTTTAAAGGGAAAAAAAGATTTTAAAAAATTCGCTCATGACCTGTCATCAGATTTTGGTCCATGTCTTAATCACGCAGGCTCTGGAGTTGGATGTCTTGGGTTTGAATCCCAGCTCTGGCTTCTACAAGTTATATGAACGTGTAATAATACTGGGTAATAACTTCCTTGGACTTCAGTTTCATATTCTGTAAATGGAAATAACGGTATCTGCCTCTTAGGGCTGTTAAGTGTATTAAAAGTGATAACGCTGGTAAAGCTCTTAGCTCCGGGTTTTTTCACATAGTAAATGTTCAGTAAATCAGCTGCTGCTGTTATTAGCAGCCCTTTATATATTCTACATGAGCTTTTTATCTTTAAAAAAAAAGTAGTTTTTCGCTGCGCTGTGCACCTGAGGCTGATGTTGTGTAGTATTGTATGTCAACTATGATTGAATATATATATGTATATGTGCATGGTCATGGGGCGTGGAGTCGGGGGATTTGTAATAGATATGTATGATATTG